>NC_062968.1:51677064-51926525 GCF_023119035.1 Salvia hispanica | reverse complement strand
AAAGACAAAATATAATCAAAATCCCTAGCTCTCTAAAACCATGCAAATCCAAGTTTTAAAACCCCCAAACTTAAAAAATTTGCTAGCCTCGAGCAATGAAAAAAAAACCCAAAAAAAAGATTTGGATTTAAAGGGGTTTAGACACCATCATTGTTTCAAAGAGAAATGGAAAAAAAGAGCATATCAAAATACAAATTCTATCAAGTCGCGTAACAGAGGACTTTTACTACAAATCGATATCACCTTAGATTCATGTTTTCCAAGATATGTGTATGTGTATCTCACTCTAAAGGAATGTATAGAAATAATGCCCCAATCAAAATAAAAAGAGTGTTTCCACATAGGCTTGCTAAAAATCAAACATCTCCTCTACTAAAATTGAAAGTGAATTAAAATCGAAAATTTTATTAAGGTTGAGGCTTTTTGGGATGGTAGAGAATATTTAGGCTTAAATGGGAAAATTATAAGAGGCACAAGTACCCAATACTACAACTCCCAAAAAAAAGACCGTTTAATAAAAAAATGTAAGACTTTGTCAAACTTCTTCCCCCCCACCCGCCCCCACTTATTTAGAAACTAAACCCAACCCCAATACAAATTTAAAGTTTAATATTTTTTTAATTAATAAAAATATTAAATTTTTTTAGATAACCCTAATCCGACCCAACCCGTTTCCTTGGGTTGTTATTGGGTGATTTATAAAACAAAATTCTAAAGGGATTTTGTGCGGGTTAATCTCGTCAATTCATGGATTATAGTGTCTTATCAAACTTTGCGAAAGTTTAATCGATTGGTTACTACATCATCATATGATATAGAAGTAGGACATTTAATTGGAGGATGGGGAACCACTTACTGCTGCTCATCACGATTAAGAAACTATATAAAAAAGAGCATTTGTTTAAGTAATGCAGCAGTTTTACGATGCTATATATGTACACTCTCCGTCCAGCAGTTTTACGTACTATATATATACACTCTCCCCGTTCATCAATACAAGAGTAATTTTAACCGCACAGTTTTAAGAAATGTAGTAAAAAGTAATTAAGTGAAAATGTTAGTGGAAGATTAGTTCTTTTTTTATATAATAAAGTTGTGGAATGTGAAGTTCAAAACCAAAAGTAGTAAAAACAAATGTGACATTTATTGGTGGACATTTGAAAATAAAAAAATTAGACGTTTATTGGGGATGGAGGGAGTATTTACTTTATGATAACGTGGTGAATCCCATACTTGTTTGATGGGTGAGATTATTTTAAACGACCATTGGTGTCTCATTCTACGAATTTTTAACGGCAAAATACATTCTTAGGTCCTTATACTTTAGTCAAAATGTTCATTATACTTTTCACAATATTTTTATGGGGGCCTCGCTTTTTTTTCATTTTAGTAGGTTTTTATACTTTTATCCTTTCATTAGGCCCTTGAAAATCTTTTTTTTTGGGACTTTTTTACATTTATCTTGGATAATAATTTAAATTTAATTAAACTTAATGAACTTTTTAATATTATTATTTAACTTAAAAAGCTATAAAGATAATATCATCTTGTTATCCAATAATCTCAATAAGTTGTAGAGAATAATAACAAGATTAACCGTGATGTTTAAGTTTAAAAATTGAATTTTTTTTTAGAATAACGGACCCCCCATTCTAGGGTACAATAATAATGGGTCCAACTAAAAGACTTAAATGCAACAAGTTCATAGGCAGGGCTTCTTTTAAAAGGGAAAATTTACAAAGCTTTAATAAACAATTAAATGGGGAGGAATAATCCCTTTAAAAAGAACCCAACCAAAAAAGGTACCCAATAAAGGGTTATAAAATTTTTAAAAAAATAATTCCAAGTTCCATATCCAAAATTCCCCACAAATAAAAGTATTAAACCAAAAGATCACAAGTTTTCATAATAAAAAAGGGGGGACAAGAGAAAAGGGAGGCATGTATGGAGACACAACGACATTTAAATTTAAAGATCATGTTATTATTTCCTACTCAACACCCCCCCCGCCCCGCCCCCCCGAAATTTGGAAAACACATCCCGAGTACTATAATCATATGGGGACTCATTGGAAAAAGTTTTATCAACAAAAGTAATTATCATGCCTTTTCGAGTGCCCGTGGGGTTTTTAAAATTTAAAAAAACCCCGGGCACCAAAATATATTCTTTATAAATATCACGGCGCGAACCTTTTTTTCTCATCGCGTTTACCATATCCTCATTCTAAGCAAAGGAAAGGGCAACCGTTATGGCGCCCAAACCCCCCCCGCCCCTGGGGAACATTGGTGTACATAACCCGGAGTTTCGGCCCAAGGGGCCGACCCCTTAAATCAATAGGGCATAGCCCAGGATAGCACGACAAAACAAATCAAGTCATGATAACACATATCTCATTCTCATCAATATCAGTTTAAAATGCCCCTTTTTTTAAAAGAAAGCCCACCTTCCCGGTTTTGCTCGAAAAATTCTCTTCTCCCCGATCACGGAGCGCGATCACCTTTAAATTAGCGTATCATAAATCGTTTAACATTATTCAAAAAGCATGTTCCCCTGTTTCCCTTTTTCCCTCGATAAATCTTTAATATCATCATCCAAAATCAAGGTATGATTAGCATATCATTTTTATTCAAATAACAACCCAAATTCACCATTAAATGTGTCACGAGAGTGCTCTACACACACAAACACGCACACGAACACCACACATGTGCCGCCCAAGGCGTGACACCACGGTCACGCAAACCCCACTCACACATGTATCCCAAAATTCACCCCTTAATTTTCCATTCACTCGACATAGATGTGGACTCAAGAACACCGAAACGGGAAAAAAGGAGATCAAAAATTAAAATACCTTTTCCAAAAGAAAACGGGGAAACAAGTTATAGCCTTTATTCTTCAATAAACTCTTTAATTTCAACTTGTTCTTCTCAATTGATGAAGAAATCTTTAAGAAAGTGAAAAAATTTTGGAGAGAGTGGGGAGAGAGATTTAAAATAGGAATGGGCGGGGTTTTTTTTTATTTAGGTTTAGGATTTCTCTCCTATTTATGAGGTTAAGATATACTCCAACAATTAAATAATAAAAGATTTGGAGAGATTTGTTTGTTGGTAAAATTGAAAAATAGTAGGAAAATTTAATTCTAAGCTATTAAATTACTTGATTTAAATTAAATATTTCACAGAGAATAATATTCCGGACAAAAATAAAATAAAATACTCCCCCAAATTTGGAAAAGTGGCGTGACTTTTAAATTCTTCAAAAGGGGTTCAAAATCAAATCCCAATTTAATTAGGATTATGGAAAAACTTCTTAGATATGCAAGATATGGTAAGATATTCTAGCATACTTATATTTATTCATGGAATAGAATAAATAAGAGATCAAATAAAAAAAAAAACTTTTTCAAATATATGAGATTTTAAAATCTTGGAAAATCAAAAGGGGAGTTTGAAAATCATCAACAAATAAGGGAAAATTCGGGGCTTTGATTTAATTTGGATAATTATCCCAAACCAATAATTAAATCCAAGAAAAATATAATTTTCCCCTTCCCAAAAAAAAATGAAGGGGGAAAAAATTTTTCAGATTAAATAATCCCTTTTAATTTTTCCCCATCCCTTGGAAAATAATTCACCACAATTATATTTTGGGGATCAAATATTCACACCAAATCAATCATTTCTTACTTTCACTTCATTTTTAAATTGCTTTAACCCCGTCATATTTTCCCATCTTTTTATTAAAGCCCACCCCAATTTCAAAAGTTGTATTAAATCAATCTCAACTCCCCCGCAATTAGGTCACAAAGACATAAATTAGTTACTCATTAATTAATTCACATATCATAGCATTTAATCAAAAAATTTTTCGAAAATTGGGTTTGAAAAAAGCCCACAATAATTATCCCAATTTTCAATTGATTATTTATATTTATATTGAAAGATCTTTCTCCCAATATTTATAATCTAAAATAAGTTAAATAATAAAATTAAAAGATTCATTAAATTTAATTAAATATAAATTATTATCTAAGATAAAAGTAAAAGAATATCTTAAAGTAAAAAATGGTAAAAGGGACCTAATAAAAGATAATCAAAGTATAAGGACCTACAAAAAATAAAAAAATTGTACGAGGATGTGATGAAATTTATGAAAAGGTATAAGGACCTATTAAAAAAAAAATTAAAAGGGGACCTTGACCATTTTGATTAAAGTATAAGGATCCAAGAATGTGTTTTCCAATTTTTAAACCCTCATAAAAGATGTTTTTGTGTTTTTTCTGTAAACGTGCTAATTGTGGCTCAGTCCATGGTATTAGCTAGTAATTTTTTTCTTTGTACTACGTTTATTCCATTCTGACTTTTGTACCAAGTATATCTTGTCATATATTTAAGGGGAATCTAAGTCAAACAGGTTATCAATTATAAAATTTGTAAAAGGTGTTTGAATACCCAAAAGCTTCATCCATTCATTCCATCATCATCATCATCACCATTTGCTCATCACGATTGAAATATCATGGTCCATCTTATTAATAATACAAAAAAGTCTTTCTAGACTTCTGCAGCAGATAAAAAAAAGAATTTATTATACAATTAACTTCCATTCTCTTATTGAATTATTCAAAATTTGGTGGGGGAAAACAAAGGATATTTTGAGGATAATTAAAAATATATATCAATTTGAGTTTTAAAATTTCCCAAAATTCCATTAAAATAAAAATAAGTAAACGGTTGCAAAAAGACTAGCATTATAAATAGGAAGCGTTTAGACCTTTTCAAATCAATTAATTGCAAAACGTTTTGGGTTTAGTCAAATATTGGCTTCTGGAGAATTAAAAAAGGTACTACGCCACTATTTTATATGTTGGATATTTGATGGACTCTTTTTGGGCTTGATTATTTTGTTGACCCCGGATGTTTAATGGGTTGAGCCCAATTTCTTAGTCCCTCTCCCCGGGAAGCTACGTGTCCTCCCTTGGGATGGTTGTGTCCAAACCCGGGGATGGGGTTGGGGCGGTTTTTGTGTGTTTTGGGCTTTTTGAGCCTTTTTCCATATCTCACTTTCCCTCTCTTTTTTTTCGTTTTCCAGAACTCTCTTTCTTTTTCCTCTCTTTTGATCTTGGCTTCTTTTGGTGATTTTTCCCTTGGTTTTTTGGGGATTTAGATCTTGGGTGTTTGGTGTGAAGAAACCCTTCGATTGCTTAAGTTAAAAAGGTTTTTGGGTTTTGGGGAGTGGAGGTTTTGCCCCGGGGGATTTTTGACCCGGTGGGGGGGCTTTCAGGGGGGGTTTTGGGGTCCGAGGTTAACTCTATCCAACCCGGGTTGTGCCCCTTTGGGTCTAAGTTCGGACGAATAGATCGGGTTTTTGGTGGGGGGTTCCCGGGGATCATTTGATATTTTTGCTCTTACTTTTAGTGTTCTTAGTCAATATCTTGTGGTTAGACCCGAGAGGATCTCTTTTTTTTAAGGCCCTTCGTTTCGAGGGGCGAGGTACAAAAAAGGGTTTAACCGGGGCGATGGCTTGGTCTTGTAATAGTTAAACTAGTTTCCCCAGTGATCTTAGTTTGTATTACTTTTAAAAATCCCCGGGTGGGTGAGAGTTTGGGAGCCCCTTTTTGTAAAAGAACAAAGAGGTCTCGTAAATGGGAAACCCTAAAACGCCCGATCCTAAGTTTTTATCAAACCCGGGGGGATTAGTCTAGCCCAGTCGCTTAAGGAGGGGGGGGGGGGAATCCCCCTTCGAGGGGGAATTTTTTCCGGTAAATTGGCTTAATCTCTTTTTTTTGTTTTAAATTTTTCCCTTTTTTGGGCCCCAACTATAGGGGGGGTTTTTTTTTTCCCGGGGGGGACCCCGTGGCAAGGACTTAGGACCTCCGTTTTCTTTTTTTCCGTGTTGCTTTTTTGGTTCGATCTCAAGTCATGACCAAAAGATTTGTGCCCCCCAAGGACCCTGGGGCCCTCCGAATTTGAGTGTTTGGGAGGGGGATAGCCTTGGCCGGCCTTCGTTGCCCCCAAAGGGATTTGAGTCCCTTTGTTGTGTGAAAGCCTTTGGCCCGTTTTTGTTTTTTGGTGAAATGCCTTCGTGCTCTCGGGTGGAAAAATTTTGGGGGTTTTTTGTTTCAATTTTTTTGCAAATTTTCTTGTTAAAATGGTTTAAACCCTTTGTGGTTCCCTTCCAATGGTAAAAATGATTTTGTTTTTTTGGGAAACAAAAATGAAATGTTTTTTGATTCAAAAAAAAGTGTTTAAATTTGGATGGTATTTTGCCCGATGGTACCGGGGGAAAAAATTTGATGAGAGAAGGGAATTGGAATTTACTATTGTGTTAAACTACCCGTTTTCCGTGATTAGGAAAGGGGTCATGGGGAACCCGGGGGATATGGGGAAAATTTGCTTGATCCCGTACCCGAAACCTCCATGTTTTCCCAATGTACTTCTTGAAAAATTGTTTAAATTTAAGCTTGATCTTGCTAAAGATATTGAGGGAAATGTGGATAGGTTTCGAATTTAGTTTGGGGGACATTAAGGGGGTGGGTGATAAAACTATAGATGAATACACAAGTAAAACCCGATGAATGCCATCCCCGACTCCTATGGTGATTTTAAAGGGGTCCCTTTTAAGAAAGGAGAGATTTGTTCCTCAGACAAATTTTTAGCTCCCGAAATCCAAAGAATTTGAGCTTAGGGAAAGGGCCGGTAAAATGCTTATAATAAGGTGTTGAATGTTAGAGGAGATCTAAATCAAGAGGGGGGTAATGAACCCGGGAAAGGGTTGGAAATTTTTAAAACCCAGGAAAAAGTTTGGGTCTAGATCTAGAAAAAAAGGCCCTTTTAAAACCTATGGGAAGTGTTTCAAGGTGGTGATGTTGGGCACTATGAGAGAGTGCAAAACCTAAAAAGAATAAGTTCCCTAACAACAACCCCCGGGTTAAAAACCCTTGTCAATGTTCCCGCTTATGATAATGTAAATGATTTTTTTTTTAGGGTGCATGACTCCCATTGTCAATGCCTCCCCCGCATGTCCTTTTACTTCAAATGATTATGGTGTTTTGGATGTACTTATCATGGAGTCCTTTTAAGGAGGTGTTTTCCGAGCTAAAACCCGTAACTAAGATTTTTGTGTCAATGGGATGACAAGAAGTGTGAAATTCTTGGTTTTGGAACGTGTGTTTGAAGTTTGAAAATGGTTATGTGCTCCCAAAAAGGATGTTCATATGTTTTTTGACCCTATGCTATAATTTGATGTCATTTTTAATTTTTGAAAAGAGGGTAGGGGAAAGGGTGGGGGGTTGCATGAAAATTGCAGAGGTTCTAGTGTCTTTTCAAAGCTCAAAAATGGGGTTTTGATGGTTAATCTTTTCCTCTTGCTTGTGACAAAGTTTATGCTAATGTATTTAAAAACGGGAACCATGTTGGGGGCAAAAAGGGTTAGGTCTTTTTGAGTAAAAGGTTTAAAGTACCCCGAAAAAACATGTTTTTCCCGATAATGATTGGGGGGGGAAAATTCCCCTTCCGTGATTCTTGTGCTTTGGTAAACAACACAAAAGTTTTTTTCCCCTAATACCCCGCACTCCCAATGTGAGTAAATGTATTCTTGAATATTTGCATAGGTTTTTTTGGGGCCCCGCCCGTATCCTCTCATTTGGAGTGTTTACTTTTTTTTGTGTTTGATGATTTCTCAAGAAAAGTGTGGTTTTTTTTGGATGAAGAAAAGGGCCCATGTTTTTGAGGGTTTTAAAATTTGGGAAAAATTTTGGGATTGAAACTCAAACCGGTAAAAAAGATTAAGGCTATTAAAGATAATGGCCGGAATTTTGCAATAATGGGAATGGATGATTTATGTGAAAAATTTTTGGAATTAAAAGACATAACCCCCAATTTTATACCCGCGGAAAATGGGGTTCCGAGAAAAGGGAAAAAACTTTACTTGAAAAAGTGAGATGCTCTTTCTAAATTTATTGTAAAAAAAGTTTTGGGGGGAGGCTTTGTTAACTATTATTTGGTAAATAGGTCTCCTTTTTGGGGCCCTTTTGTTGGGCGGTTTTCCCCGAATATGTTTTCTATGGCAAGCCTCTTGATTTTTTTCACCTAAGGGTTTTGGGGTTTTTCTTCCTTTGTGCATAATAAGTCCCACAAAATTGAGCCTAGATTAGAAAAGGGGTTTTTTCTAAAAATTTCCTTTTTGGGGGGTCAAAAGGGATGAGTCGGGAGGGGTAACCCGGGTTTTAAAGTCATAATAAGAGGGGTGTTGTCTTAAAGAAGATGAATTCCCCCTTTAAAAACGGGCATTGAGCCCAGTCCCATAGATGTGGACAATGAACCTCCCCCCAGGTGGAGTCCCCCGGGTACACTCAACCGGGGGTGGAAACGGGCCTTTGGGGCTCCAAGGAGGGGAAGCCCATTCGGGGAAAACCTATCCACATACTCCTAATGAGACACTTGATGAAGGAACACCAAATGGCCCGGGATCCAACCCCCCCAAAATGTTGCCCAAATAGATAACTTTTTTGGGGTAGTCCCCGTTAGAAGATCTCCTCCGTCCCCCCTTTCGAAGGATTAATAGCCCTAAAAAGGGATCCAAAATGCTATTGATAATACTAACTTGCGGGATTATGTGTTATCCAGAGATAAATTAGAAGGGTTAAAGTTAGTAAACCCTCTAGAAAATGATGGCTTTGGGTTGGTTTTGGTTTCTTATAAATTTGGCTTTAATGTTTATGAATCGATGGGATGAGCCTCAAACCTATGCGGGTTTTTTAAGGGCTAAATTTGGAATCATGGCATAAAGCCATGATGGGGGGAGATGGGGTTTCTGGGAAAAAATTAATTACTTGGATTCTTGTAACCTTTGCCTCCCGGGCATTTTGGGGTTTATTGCGGTGGCTTTATAAAAAGAAAAAAATTTGGGGGGGCCTTGGGGAAAACCGGATTGGTTGAAAGGGGTTTTTCCTTTTTCAAGAGGGGGGATTACAGAAAACTTTGCCCCGTTGGGGGTTAAATTTTAGAATGATGTTGGTTTGTGTGCTCATTTTTTGGGAATTGAAAGATGGATGTTAAAGGGTTTTTTACATGGTGATCTTGATAAGCCCATTTACATGAAACAAACTCGAGGGCTTTTTTGATCCCAAGTTTCCCAATCATTTGTGCTTGTTGAAAAAGGGTCTTTTTGGTTTGAAACAGCTTTCCAAACGGGGGAAAATCAAGTTTAATACATGTATGCGAAAATTGGGGTTTTTTAAAGTACCTTTAAAGCTTGCTTGTATGTGGGAAAAACCTTGACTCTCCCTTTTTTTTTTTTTCCCTTTTATGTTGATGATTGGGGTTTTTAATGGGTCCCCGTTTGAAAACCATTAAGGGGGTGAAGGTTTTCCTTTAGTGAGAATTTTGATAGAAGGATCTAGGGGTGCTCGGAAAATCTTAGGGATTAATATCCATGAGAAGAGATACTTCCACCCTGTGTTGCATCAAGAACCTTATGTGTACAAAAACAAAAAATTCAACATGTTTGATGCTAAGCCCCTTCGTGCCCCCTTTCCGTCATTTTATGTTGGAAAAAATCTTGGGGCCCCCAAGTCCCAAACATATTGATCTTTTGAAGAGAATTCCCTATGCTAATGCTATTGGATCTGTTATGTACTTAATGGAAAAACTAGGGCCCCCTATTGCCTATGCTTTCCGTGTAAAACCCTTTAAGTAGGGTACATGTCTTTAATTTCCAGGGTTTTCCTTTTTTTCATCCAAAACTTTTAAAACCGGCCTTCTTTTGGGGGTTAAAAAGGGTAAACTTGGGGGCCAAAATATGGTTTATTCTATTTAAATGTGATGATGGTGTTTTGGTTTAACGGTTTTTGGATTCCAATTATGCTAATGACGGGGATAAGAGGGGAAACCAAAAAACCCCCTATGTTTTTTTTTGGGGTGTAGGTCTTGTAAGTTGGAAATCACGGAAACACATTTCCCCTCCCCAATGAAATCGAAATATATTGCCATCACCCAGGCAATGAAAGAGGCGATGGTTAAAGGGAGATTTTCCAACTTAAGTTTGTGAAATCCTCTCCTTGTTGTTCTTCCCATTTCAATCTTTTTAAACGGGTTAAAAAACCCCGTTTTCCCTGATAGAACAAAGCAAAAGATGTAAGGTTTTATTCATTAGGGGTATTGGAAAAAAGGGGTTTTTTCTTCATAAAGTGCATTCGATAAAAACCCCCGGGGCATGGGAAAACCCCTTTCCTTTAGGAAAAAATTCTTTTTCCAAAAAAGTTCTTGCACTTTGATCTAGGATAGGTTGCATGTCCCGGGGGAAAAACCTCTCCCCCCTTATCAGGTGGTAAGGGTGGAGGGGTTGGAGGCATAAGTCCTTTAGACTAAGGGTGTCCCCCCGGGGTCTAAAGGCAACCTTTTTTGGTTCCCAAGAGCTTGTGGACTTAGTCCTTTTGGGGGCCGGGGATTGCCTTTTTAGGGTATGATGAGAATTTCCTTAGCCCACAACACTTGATTGGTTTCCCCCAAAAAAAAGTCCAAAGGGGAAAAAGGGTTGGGTATTTGATGGACTTTTTATTAGTTTTTTTATTATTTTGTTTAGAGGGTGTTATCAATTGGGGAGCCCAATTTCTTTGTCCCCTCTCCCCCAAACCGCCACGTGTCCTCCCCCAGGGGGTTGTGGGCCTTTTAACCCCCTTTGGGGTTGGGTTGAGACCGGGTTTTTTGTGTGTTGGTTTTTTTGAGCCGTTTTTTATCTCACATTCCTCTCTTTTTTTTTAAAACCCAGAACTCTCCTTTTTTCTCCCCTCTTCCCCGGTGATCTTAAGGGGCCCCTTGGTGATCTTTCTCGGGCTTTTTGAGAGTTAGATCTTGTGTGAAACCAAAAGGGAAGAATTTTATTGCTTAAGTTGGGAAATTCTAGGGTTTTTTGAGTGGAGGTTTTTTTTTTCCCTGGATCTTGATCCGGGGGTGAGGGGGTTTCACGGTGGAGGTATTGGTGGTCCGAGGGGTTTCTCTATCCAATCCGGTTGTGCCCCTTGGGGCTAAAATTCCGGGCGAAAAAGATCCGTTTGTGTGGGGGTTCCGGCCAAGATCATTTGATATCTTGGTTTTACTCTTTGGGGTTCTTTTGTCAAAATCTTGTGGTTGGAAAAGAGAGGGTCTCTTTGTTTTGGGGGGCTGTTTCTTGAGTGTGCAGGTACAATTGAGGCATTGAAGCGGGCTTGATAGCTTCAAGGTCTTGTAATAGTTAGAACTAGATTCTAGTGATCTTAGTTTGTATTACTTGTTAAAATCAGCCGCGTGGGTGAGAGTTTGGCGGCTCTCTTTTTACAAGAACAAAAAGGTCTCGGAATTTGTGAACCTAGACCGATTTGATCCCCACATTATAGCACATACAAGTTTGGGTTTTTGCGGGTGGTAGTTTAATAGGGAAAGACTACAGGAGCTATGTATTGTTATATAACATGAGATAATGCATAATGTAAAATATAATTAAACTAAAAAAAGTGACAACAAGTCGAAATACCTTTAAAACTTAAGAAATAGTGCAAACAAGTTGAACTAGCTATTGCTGGAATGTTATTAAACTAGTACCGTATTTTATATTTATCTTGGTAAAAAGCCCACATTACTCCCCTATACTTTTGACAAAGTATTCTGTAAACTTATATAGTCTTTGCATTATTGAGGTTCCCAAATACGAACTATCCCCAAAAGTCATCTTTAATCACGGCATAAACACTTTCTCTTAATCATTCAGTGTGTGATGGATGAGGAACGTGAACGTGTGCTGTCAATCCTACGAGGAGGAGAGGGATGGAATCACCCGTATTCTTCAATAACATATTTCAAGCAGGATTTGGATGAAAAAGTTTTTTCATATGATAATTTGAATAGCGGATGGGTTTTGTATGAGGAATCATTAGGCCTACACAAAATCATAGGTCTGCTCAAAGAGATTGCATCGGACAGTTGGGTGCACTTGCATACTCTGATACAATTTTGGGGAGTGGTGAAAGTGGAGGGGAGCCATCACTACCTCTCTTCCTCACATCACCCTTTTTTGTTAGTCATGAGCTCAACAAAGGATTATGTTGGTATAGGAAGATATGTAGTGATCATGAGTATGTCGTGGTGATCGACACCGACGGAGGAAGACATGACGAGCAGCAGCTTGGAGGCGTGGGACGGTGTACCAAACCTCCTACCCGAATCCACACCGGATCTGAGACTATACTCCACCCATGAATTTCCGACGCGGATGAAGCTGCTCGCTGTGGTTTCAGACCTTACATCGCACTGCCTCTATTTGATTCGCATACCAATCAATGTTACGGTGTGTTGGAGATCTTTCAAAATCAATCTTCTCATTATTCGAGGGGTCGTTTACTTCATGTGATGGATCGAGCACTACAGGTTATTCTTCTCAAGGAACCCTACCTACAAATATACAACACACATGTTAATTTATAATTTCATACTCATCACTTTTTGGACTTTTGGTTTTGGTGCATGTGAACTTTCAATATTTTCTGATTTTTGTCTAAAAATTGTTTTTTAATATAAATACATAAATTTTAGATTTTTTTAGTTTTTCCCAACATTAAAAATCAAAACTGATGTAGCATATTATAGTGTATATGTGCCAATCAAAACAAGGATGTTTAAGTTTAAATTCAAATACGAGGTTGCGAGGCTTGGCTTGTGTAGCTTAGAACGGATGTTAGAGCTCAGGGCATCTCCATATATAAGATCAAGTAGAAATTTTGGAAGAACAACCAGGAGGGTGTAACAGAAGAAAAGGGAGAGAAAGGATATGTGAGGAAGATGATATAGGGATTTTTTTTTTATATAGTTTTTAACATAATTCAGTTAAAACAATGCCACATCAATTTTGATTTTTATTTTTGGAAATATTGTATCCATAAAATAAAGTTTGGGAAAAAAATTTAAAAAAAATAGAGTTTATGTTTGAATTGATTTTTTGGATGAAATATGTAATTAAAAAAAAATTAAAATTTTTTTAATAACCCCAAAAAATGAAAAAAAAAACGAATAAAAATTTTTGAATGTTTTTTTTGAGAATTTTACGATAGATAAAGGGGGTATTTAAAAACCAAATTTGGGGATGTTTTAAAGTGTGAACGATATCACAACTAATCAAGGGAAATCCAATATTTTATTTTTTTTAAATTATTTTATCGTTTTGAAATTAAAAGATATAAACTCCAGATCGGGGGTTGGGGCCCAAACCTTTCCCATTGTTTTTCCCACGGGGGAAAAAAGAAATGGTAAATTAACCCCTTCCTAATCATGTTTAAAATAAACTAGTTTTTCCCAATTAAGTTTATTTAACATTTTTAAAAATTCCCAAAAACCCCAAAAATTTGGGAAAGGGGGGAATTGAATTGGCCAGGGCGGCAACCCAAAACTATACCCGGGCACAAGTTTAAATCCCTTCCCACATTGTGTTCTGGCCACCAATTTTATGTTGAGGGAGATGGTATTTTTCATAGATTCTCAAAATAAAATATTCAATTCATGGAATAATATTGATGTTTATATGCATGTTTTATCTTCGTTAAAATTTTCCCAAAATTTTTAAAAAGTAGATCTTTATAATTGCCATTCAAATTTTGCCATCTCACTTTTACCCGAGGTTGTTAGCCTTTACGGGAGTTAAGATGTCCCATTTTTTCGGTTTTCATCAAAGTACAAAGCAACCACTTTTTATGTTATTCAATTTTTTTTTGGGACCAAAATATTAGTACAAGATGCTTACGTTCACCGATCTCTACACTTGCTCTTAAGAAAAAGGGAGATCAATCTAAAAGAGTGAAATTTTTTTGTTTTCGGGGAAAAAACTTTTTAAAGAGTATCTAAGGCTGTTTCCCTTGAATGCGGGTCAATTATAGTTTAAGTTTGTTGACGCTTACAAGAAAAATTTTTTGGAGTTGGACATACAACATACTTGAAGAGGGTTTGAGGGGGTGGTTCCCTAAACCCCTTTATTCCTGGGAAAAAAGGATGTTTTTTCATTTTCCCCAAATTTGGACAAAGTGTAGCGAAAAAATTTAAAAGAACTCATCAATGATCAAGAAGAAGAGGGAAAGGTTTCATGAGGAGAATAGCAGGGGAAAATCTTGGAAACACAAAAATGGAAAAATTCAATTTTGGGCGCCAAAATGACAAAGTTTAGACTCTATCTAGAAATTCCAAAAAAACCTTAGGGCTGGTTGTCTTGCAAAAGGTATAGCTTCCTTTGGGAAACAATGAGGAAAATTATTTTTGTTGACCCCGCCAAAAAAATGAACTGGGCCCCCCCCGGACGTGTTTCGATTTAAACACCCAAATCACCCGACCTCTTCACTACACTAGGGAAAGGGAATTTGGTAAGAAAACTTTTCAATTTTTCATTGTAATCGTGGATTTTTGGTTTTGATTTGATGAGGAGGCAAAGGATTCAAAAAGTTTGTGGGGTGCTAGATTCCCTGGGATTTTAATTTTTCTCCCCCTTCAAAACATCAAAAACTAATGGAGGTCGGCCCTTTTGCCACTTTTGACTTGTCACTATATAAGAAATTGTTTTCAAAACAATGTCCACTTTCATGCAAAGAAAAACTAAATTTGAATCACATGACTTCCCCCAAAAATTTTTTGGGAAATATTAACCTGCCCCTGTATGCTTTGACACAATTTTATAATTTTAATTAATAAATGTTTTAATTAAAATTTTTTTTTTTTTTCAAATTTTTTCACCAAAAGCCCCGACGAGACCCCCATCCTTTTCACAACAAAAATTTTTCCCCCAAATCCTTAAATTTTTAAGAGAAAAGTTTAAAATTAAACAATTATTTCATGGGCTTGGTTTTCACTAATTTTTACTTAAAAAATTTTGCCTGATTCAGTTCACGGGGTTCATATCCCCCAAAAGGGGTGATTGGGATTGTTTGGGACCAAAAAAATCATGTTTTTGTCCAAATTTAATGAATTTATATTTAACCCGCCCCCGTCACACTATGACATGAGTGCTCGACGTGATGCTTGTTTTGCAATTTGTTTGCAAAGTCCACATACTGGACACCTTCTTTATGTTGTGGAGTTCTTTCTCTGCCAAGGTCCTGCAACATGTAAATATGTTAGGTCCGTTTTGAGTCTTCTATTGCCAATAGTAATGTATGAATTAAGATCATGTAAGCTAGCATGTGGGAAGCAACTAGGAGAGGAATTAGTGGTTGAAGTTATTGAATTTTCTTATGCAAACAAACTTGATTCATCTGAATTAGAGCCTGCATCTGTGTATCCAGTCATATTGAAAAGTGTGCAGTACAATCATAACGAGTACCATCACACTGAAGAAGAACAACAATATGAGTATCATCACACCGATGAAGAAGAAGAACAAAATGAGTACCATCACACTGATGAAGAGCAACAACAATACAATGAGTACCATCAATATACTGCAGAACAACACGGAGAAGAATGCACCGCTGTTGGCTCAGATTCAAATATAGAAGAAAGAAAGAAGAGAAAAAACTCCTTCAATCTTAGTTTTGAGGTTCTCAAATCACATTTTGGGAAGAAGCTAAAAGATGTTGCGAAAGAGCTTGGCGGTGAGTATAAATATAATCTATGGTTCAATCTTCTCCAAAACTAAATACTTATTACCTGCTGACATGAATGGGAATTAATTGTTCTTATAGTTGGAAGGTCAACAATAAAGCGTGCATGCAGACGAAATGGCATTTTTAGGTGGCCAAATAGAAGAGAACACAAGAAAAATCCATCCCTTTTCGAAGAACAAAGTACTGCAGATTCAAAGCAAGATATGTTGCCATCAACTAACCATGTTAATCAATTGGAGAATGTGACACAAATAAACACAGGAAGCGAAGGCAAAGTGATTGTAAAGGTGGAGTATAAGGAGGATAGAATAATATTTGAGTTGTCTCAGTCATTAGTAGGTTTGGCAAAGATTACTGAAGAAGTGGCGACAAGTCTAAATCTGGAGAAGGGCAGTTTCAAGTTGAAATACAACGATGAAGATGGCGATGAGATCTTATTAACCAGAGATGCTGATTTGAAACTTTGTCCAAAGATTCGAACAGCAATAGGCAAGCCACTCATCCAACTATTAGTTCAATGCTAGCTCCACTTTCTTAAGTTTCTGGATTGAATTGGCTTACACATTCTGCCTTTGATTGCTGGTGGCTTTGTTACGACATTGTGTGTATAATTCTCTGTTTCTTGGATTTTGGTGTGAAAGATTCTTTGTTGTGCTGCATATATAGCAAAAGAGTTTACAAAAATTCAAAACGATTCTCTTTGATTTTGTGATTGGAATAAACATTTACTTAAAGTAAAATAGTTCGTTTATAAATATTACTCCCTCCGTCCCACATTTATAATTACATTTAGTTAGGGCACAGGTTTTAAGGAATTGGTGGAGTGTGTAATTAATGAAGTGAGATAGTGGAGTGTGTAATAAATGAAGTGAGATGGAAGAGTGAAATGGTGGAGTGTGTAATGAAGTGAGATGAAGAAGTGTGTAATAAATTAAGTGAGTTGGTTGAAGGTGGGTCACTTGTTGACTTTTTGGTTTTTTATTTTTATTTTGGTTTATTTTTGTGTTGATAATGGCATTTGAATGTAATTTTAGTGAATAATGGGGTAAAATTTTATGTCCAAATATGGAAAAAATTCTAAATGTGACTATAAATGTGGAATGGACTTTTATGGCAAAATGTGACTATAAAACTGGGACGGGGGGAATATTTATTTTATGTAAGGAGCTATAATGAGAAACGAAATTTTCGAACTGAAACAATTTCAGCTTTCAACAAAAATACTTAAATACCCACTTCATCAGAAGATCATACAAGGGTCTCCAATTTCTGATATTGTATGGAGTTTACATATAAATGTTTAACGATTATTATGCTTCTAGAGGATTATTAATCGACCAAATAAGAATTAAGTAGCTATGGGCTATATTTCTACAATTCTAAGGGTGTGATTAATATTTATAAAGAGAAAAATAAAACACAATTAATCCTTGGTGCAATAGAATTAATAAAAAAGTATTTATAATTTGATTCCGGAAATATATAAAAAAAATATAATGCCATAAAATTACATATTATAGTAGTAGGGGAGTTATCAATTGCTAACTAATTAATAATCTCAAACTAAGACTAAATCTTAGCCATTAAATTATAAGATCTAGTGGTTGAAATAATGTCACAAGGATTATATTTTTAATTAAGAAAATTAATAAATAAAATTAGAGGGTATTAATGTCAATTCCCTCTCGTTAAAATCATCTTAAAACTTTAAATTTACGTAACTCTCTCGATTTAAATTATTTTTTCGCAAAAAATTATATCAAATTAAAGATAATTTTATAATGATTCCAACGAGATCGCAATTGCATATGTTCCGACGACGTTCGGATGATGAAATTTGATATTTTTTATTTTAGTTTTCGTAAATGTTGATAACCAGATTTTTATCAACAAATATATAAAAAAATCTCAATAAAACCATGTAAAAATCTCAATAAAACCATGTAAAAATCTCAATAAATATGTGTTGATATTTTCTTGTACTAGTGTTGATATTCTTATGTCATATTGTTGATATTTGTAATACACTATGTTGATATAAAAAAATATTCACGAAAATTATCATATGATAACATAATGACGATATTATCCTTTTGTTGTTATTTTGTCTACTATTTATTGAGATTCGTAAGATTTAATCTCATCCACTCATTTTAAAATCTAAGGATGGAGATTTGGTCTTGATTTTAGATTAGGGTGCTATAAGCATTAGAATATGACCTTGTAGTAGTAGTAGTAGTAGTATAGTAGTATATATATATATATATATATATATATATATATATATATATATGTATATATATATATATATATATAGGGATGTGATCGTGTCCATAAGTGAAATTTCTGTCAAAAATCAAAGCAAATCTCAGCCATTGGATCCTGTAATGTAACCGTTAGATTAATGCCACGTGTCACCTAATAATGTAGATTGAGTAGTCTAATAATGTAGCTTGGCTAATAATGTAACAGCTGTAGTCTAATAATGTAGATTGTGCAGTCTAATAATGTAGCCTAGTTAATAATGTAACGCTTTTAGTGTAATAATGTATCTCGGGTATTATGATCACAACCATCTAATCTGAGGATCCAAGGGCTGAGATTTGCTTTGATTTTTGACAGAATTTGCCTTATGAACCATAGTGCGCCCCTATATATATATATATATATATATATATATATATATATATATAGGGTTTTGATCTATGAAGACCAGATTTAAATACAGAAACGCAGAACGGTCATACGTAGGGCATTTTTAGGTCATAGTTAGTTTATTTTTAGGTCATGTTAACAAAGCATGACCTAAAATGATCTTAACATGACATAAACCCAAATCTTATAATATGACCTAAAACTACTTAATTATGACCTTCCGTATTTTTGGTTAATTATTGACCATTAGATCATCTAATCCTAGGGCCAAGATTTGGGCTGCATTTCTGGATTTAAACACATACTTATTTTGATCATCTCCCTATATATATATATATATATATATATATATATAGGGGTGTGTTAAAATGACAACACCTTTTAATATGACACCATACCACCAATATCAGCCCTAGGATCTAAAAATCGGATGGTTGATAAGATGCCACATGGCAGCTCATTTTATTTTTATTTAATCAAATTAAAATGATAGAAGGGTAAATTAGGAAAACTTTTTTCTCATCAACTATGGAAACACAAAATTCACGCCCCTTTTCTTACTATTCTCAACTCCACCAATCTCTAATTCATCGCTGATTCTGCAAATATAATTTCAATCTCAATTGATCTCAATTTGATTCATCTCAATACACGATCGGTTCAATTTATCTCAATCTTGATTCTGCAATATTCTTCTCAATTCGAGCTATTCGTTCACCCGATCGATTCAATTTATTTCAGTTTGATTCCTCCAGAATTGAGCTATTCGGTCTATTCAATCGTTGATTCCTCCAAAATCGTTGATTTCTCTGCAATCATACCACAAATTCGAGCTATTCAATTGTTGCTTTCTCTGCAATCATCAATTCCTCTGCAATCAGAATTGAGCTATTCTTCTTCAATCAACGATTTCTCTACAATCGCACCACAAATTTGGTCGAATATGGATGAATCGAAAATCAACTTTGACTTGGATATTTTTCCAGAAGGTGAGCTTTGTTAGATTATCAATTCTCAATCGATTTTTTATGTATTGTCGTGCTATGGATTATTGTCTGATTCAGTGATGGATCAAATTGTAGCGAGTTTTTCTATTTAGGTTCAGATTGTTTTGATTATGATTGGTTGGTGAGGTTTTTTTTTTGTTGAAGTGTAGTTTGTGATTTTGATTGATGAGAAGCTTTTGGTTGAGTAGTGTTCTGTTTCTGTAGATTTAAGGAATTATACATAATATGTAGGCTATGATTATATGGCAATAGAATGTTTCTGTTTTATGTATTTTCTATGTACTAATTGTTGTTTTGCTTATTAAATCTTGCTGTTTATTGAATTGTATATTGCAGTCCATATTATCTGAACTAATTCGGCTTATGTTTTGTTAAATGGTTGTGTAGTGTTTTATTTCATAAGGCCTAATGCAGAATATTGACCTATGATTTTATGGCAATGCTATGTTTAAATATTTCGTACTTTTGTATGCAATAAATGTTGATTCATGTATTGCACGCTGCTATTCACCTAATTGTATATTGCGGTCAATTGTATCTGAACTAATTTGGCTCATGTTTTCTCATTTGATCCAATTGCATGTGTGACAGCATGCCCCGACGAACTCCGGCCAAATGTCGGTATGAAATTCCTTACATTAAATTCATCTCAATTCAAAAGCTATTCAATCACACGATCGGCTCAATTCATCAGCAATCAACGATTTCTCTGCAACCAACAATTTCAATCTGCAACGAGCTATTCAAGCGCTATGGATTATTGTCAGATTCAGTGATAGATTGTTTGTCGATTTTGTCAGATTCCAACGAGTTTTGATTATGTACAATATTGATTATGATTAGTTGTCGAGTTTTTTTTTGGTTGAAGAGCAGTTTATGATTTTGATTGACGAGAAGTTTTTGGGTGCATATTGTTCCATTTCTGTTTTTGGGTAGATTTAAGGAATTATGTAGAATATATAGGCTATGATTTTATGGCAATACTATGTTTCTTTTACTTATTTTCTATGTATTAATTGATGTTTTACATTTTGTTGTTTATACAGTTGTATATTGCAGTCCATACCATTACGTCAGTATATAAAATGTGGAGAATTAGGTCACCATGACTATAGAAACTGTGGCCGACAAAAAGGAAAATAAATTTGTTAGTTCATTTTTTCATTACCAGATTGCTATCTTATGCATTGTATATTGCAGTATTACTATCGCCATATTGCAGTCTTAATGAACTATTGCAGACCACCTATTTGCTTCAATCTATTACTTCATTAATTTCACAAGACAATAGGATTAATTATTAATTTTATATAATTGATTCCAGGTTGCCTTCCATTTCAATAATTAGTGTGGCTTCAATCATTTTCAATTACAATTTTTTACATTACCAAATTGTTGTGTTATGCAATGAATGTTGCAGTGTTACCACGATAATATTGCAGTTTATATATTATTCACAAGAACAATTTAGTATGTGTTGCAGTACACGGATATATGAGTTGCAGTGCACCTAATAATAATATGTTGTATAATGTTGAGATATATTCTTTGCCTATATTTAATCTCAAGCATGCAAGCAATTTATAATTAACTGAAATCAAAACAACTATGGAGAAAAAGTCGAATCAAATTATGTCTCCCACATTGTCTACACCAAAATTACAAAACTACATGTTTCATTCACACAACCAAGATTTCATTCATGTTCAAAAATGCCACGATTTCATTCATTGGTTACAGTTTGTTGTACTCCACGACCATCTTCTCCACATCTATAGGTCCTCTCTTTTTTGCCTCCTCGAATTGATGTGAGGCAAGTCTCGACACACAACAAAATGCCCTATGTTGTTGTTATACAACATCACTGTACAATATTTTGCACGAAGAAGCTGCAAAGACTTTGATCTGATTAGCAAGGCATTCACAGGCTTGTTTAATATTAGCCGAACTATAAAAAAAAAAAGATTATTTCAATACTACATTATTCTAAATGATGAACTGCAATATATAACATGCAAAACTGCAAGATGATGCATTATCCTAAATGGCCCTCTGCAATATATAACAAACAAGACTGCATTATTCTAAATGTTGCACTGCAATGTATAACAAGCAATACAACAAGATGATGATGCATTATTCTAAATTGCCCAAGGCATTATTCTAAATGGTTTGCAATGTTCCGAATCATGCACAGTCAAATAGAGTTAGCAATGCGCTTGCTTTACTTCAAGTAACATCGCTCTCTGTTTCCATACAGATTTGTTTGCTTCTATCTGCAAAGTGGTTTGTTGATTGTTGTTTTGCTGCAAATGCTCTGCCTATTGTGGCCCCTATTCATTATTTATTTATGAAATTGTTGAAGTTGTAATTGGAGACATTTAACCGCTCTTGCAGCTAATCATGAATACCTATCTGGCAATTTTTTTTCTGATCATCTGATGTATTGGATACTCTAAATAGAATAATGTTATATAATGAAGGAGCATATCTTATGGACCTTCTTAGGCTTACATGCTTTTCACTTTTGTTGCAGTGTGTAGCCTCTCATCCAGATACAAGAATGTTATTTCTCATTGTTAATTTTCATTTTTGTTGCAGGATTCATGATAATGCATTATTCTAAATTGCCCACACAATCAAATATTTGTCCACCAAATAAGCAACATCCAATAAATGAATCATATACAATAAAACAACATACAAAATGAAGTAGATACAAAATGAATCATGCAGTACCATAATTAACACTACTGAATCATACAACCAATCAGAAACTAGCAACCACAGAAGCATAAAATTGACCAAATTCCATATACTAGAAACCTTGGATGTTTTTGGTCAGATCCATTAATACAAGCAAATCAGCAATTCATCAAATCATCAAATCAGCAATTCACTTCGAGTACAACAACACTTAATCCAATAGAAAAAAAATCACAATAGTCGGTCACAATGTGTCAAAAAAACTTCATACATGGAGCAAAAAGCTATGAAATTTCGAAAATCACCAAAAACAGATTAAAACCTCAGATCCAAAAATCAGCAATTCACTTCAAGTACAGCAACACTTAATCCAATAGACAAAAAATCACAATGGTCGGTCACAATGTGTCAAAAAAACCTTGATACATGGAGCAAATAGCTATAAAATTTTGAAAATCACCAAAAACAGATTAAAACCTCAGATCCAAACATTAAACAAGGCATCAATTGAATGAATAATACACATACATAAATCTGCATACACAAAGTAACATTCCAGAAATTAAACCTACTTCGATCAACCCTAAACGGAATCCAATTAACATACCTTGTGAACTGATTTCACCGTTTAGTTGTTGTAGGCGTTTGGAATTCCAGAAATTAGTCCTAAATCGCGTGATTCACGGTGTAGTCATGGCTGGAAATTGAAGTTACACGGTGTAGAGGCGGAGGCGGTGGGATTTAGAGGCGGAGGCGGCGGGATTTAGAGGCGGAGACGGCGGGATTTAGAGGCGGAGGCGGCGGGTTTTAGAGGTGGAGGCGGCGGGATGAGATTTTGGAGAATCGGAGAGTCGGGGAGAGAGAGAGACGAATTTGGAGAATGACGATATTTTTTGGGATATCCCCAATTTGAATCTGTTTGAAATGACTAAAATGCCCCCTACAGCAATTTCGTATACACTAGACAGCGATCTCAATTCTGTTCGCGAAATTCAATCTTGAGCGTTGGATTTCCGGATCTAAGGGTGTATATTGGTGGTATGATGTTATTTTATCTATGGTGGCACCATAGTGCACCCCTATATATATATATATATATATATATATATATATATATATATATATATATATAGGGGAGTGTTATATTGCTAACTCAATACCTAATTGCTAACTACAACTAAATAATAGCCATTAGATATTTAAATTAAGGGCCTAGATCATCAACCAAGAAATATCAATACGATCAACAAAAAACGTCAATAAAGCCATAGGATTAATTCCATAAAATATCAATAGGGGTATTAATGTCAATTAACTACATGTTTAGTTATAACTAACTTTAAAAGAAATCCCAAAACTTTAAATTCATATAACATATATCAAATTAAAGATAATTTTATAAGGATTCCAACGATATCACATATGCATATGTTCCGACGTCAAAATTTGAAAAAAAATTCGAAAATTTTTCAATTTTTTCGTAAAGCAGAAATGTCAACATACTATATAAATTATGTCAATATAATACATGTAGAATGTCAATATAAGCAATGGGTTAACATTCTTAAAGCATCGTGTTGACATTCTCAAAGCATTGTGTTGATATTTACGAAACACTATATTGACATTTTCATCTAAAACTCTAATTTGGCGTTTTTTTTTAATCTTTTTTTATTTTATTAATAATAACGAAAATTACACGTGGCAAATTGTAGACCACACGTTTTCTAAAATCCTATGGCCTTAAATTAGTTGTAGTTAGCAATTAAATGATGAGTTAGCAATTGATCACTCCCCTATATATATATATATATATATATATATATATATATATATATATATAGGGACGTGATCAAATGCAAACTCTAAATATCATACAAACTCCAAACTATGATCTGGACCGTTAGAAAATATCAACAGATCATGAAACAATAGCAACAAAAAATGTCAACACAATGTCAACGGTTGATGTTGTGTTGACATTGTATTGATATTGTGTTGATATCAGAATCTTGAAATTTTATACTGTGTTGACATTATGTTGATATTGTGTTGAAAAAGTTTGGAGTTTGTACAATATATGAGTTTGATCTATGAAGACCAGATTTAAATACAAAAACGCAGAACAAAGTCATACGTAGGGCATTTTTAGGTCATAGTTAGTTTATATTTAGGTCATGCTAACAAAGCATGACCTAAAATGATCTTAATATGACATAAACCCAAATCTTATAATATGACCTAAAACTACTTAATTATGACCTTTCGTGTTTTGAGTTAATTATTGACCATTAGATCATCTAATCCTAGGGCCAAGATTTGGGCTGCATTTCTGGATTTAAATGCATTCTTATTTTGATCATCATGAAGACCAGATTTAAATACAGAAACGCAGAACCATATCATACGTAGGGCATTTTTAGGTCATAGTTAGTTTATTTTTAGGTCATGCTAACAAAGCATGACCTAAAATGATATTAATATGACATAAACCCAAATATTATAATATGACCTAAAACTACTTAATTATGACCTTCCGTATTTTGGATTAATTATTGACCATTAGATCATCTAATCCTAGGGCCAAGATTTGGGCTGCATTTCTGGATTTAAACACATACTTGTTTTGATCATCTCCCTATATATATATATATATATATATATATATATATATAGTTTTGATCTATGTAAAACTCATTCTTAATACAAAAATACAGAACCAAGCATACATAGGTCATTTTTAGGTCATCGTAAGCTTATTTTTATGTCATTATAATAAGGATGACATAAAATGATCTTAACATGACCTCAAACCCAAATTTTATAATATGACTTAAAACTTCTTTATAATGACCCACCGTGTTTTTCTTCAATTATTGACCATTAGATTGAAAAATCTCTTGGTCAGGATTTGGTCTGGATTTTGTATTGAGATGCATTTTTGTATTGTCATTTTCATATATATATATTTATATATATATGGGAGCATTAAGGTACTTTTACCCCTTAGAGTACTATTTCCTTCTTAATCACATCCATTAGATTATAGTAGTGGACGGTCAAGATTAGATTTATGAAATTAATCCCGTGTTGCATTATGAGTAGCATTCTGTGCATTATAAGGTTATAATAGTAAAAATTTTGGTGGTGGTGTTGTGTGTGTTAGTTTTGGAAATTTAAAAAAAGGGGCCCCCTTTACAAAAAAACCCCCAACGCGAAGGTTTTAAATCCGTCCATTATAAGAAACCGTTTGGTTTTTTCCATTTTTTTGTTTATTTTTTAAATTCGTTGTGCATTTTATGGTTTTTTTGTTTGCATTACCACTTTTTTCACATACCGGGTAGTTGTTCTTTTGGTTTCAAATTTATAAACATTATTCCGAATTTTAATTATTTTTTTGGGTTTCATTTATTTTTTAACGGCCAAAGGGGAGAAGTTTCAGGTTAAAAAAAATTTTTTTGGTGCTTTTTATTCCTTTTTTTGGCTTTAAAAACGTATTCCTCTTTTTTAATTTTGGTTGAATGGTTTCCCTTTTTTTTTACATTATTCGTTTTTTTTCCCCGCATTCTTTGTGTTTGTGTTAGTTTTTTTGGGTTTGGGTGTGTGGTTCTTTGTTTATTTAGTGTTTTGACTCAATATTTCAACATTATTGAAAAAGTTTTGGTGCTTTTTGGTCCTTTTTTTTTTTCAAAACCGTATTCCTTAGCATAATGTTGTTTAAGTCTTTACCTTTTGGCCCATTGTGAAGTTTTTTTTTATGCATTATTCTTTGGGATATCAACATTAAAAAGTTGGTTCCCAAATTTTTAAAAAAAGTATTCTTTAAAATTTTTCCCGTTTTTGTTTGGTTTGCGTCATTATTATTCTCAATGTCAAGAAAAATTTTTGCATGATTTAATGTTTTTGGGGTGCATTTTTTTTCCATTTTTTTATTAAAACCGTATTCCTCCCTCGCTTTAATGTTCAAAGTGGTTTCCCTTTTTTTTGTACATTATTAATTTTCTTTTTTTTGCATTTTTTGTGTTGGTTAGTTTTGTTGATGCCCGGTGTGTAGTTGTAGTGTTTATTTGGTGCATTGCGCCAAATTTCAACATTATTTAACATTGTTTTCATTTGGTCATGTTTTTTTTTGCATTACAAATTATTAAGTACTTTTTAAAGCATTATGATCGTTCATTAACATTTTAAATAGTTATAATTATGCATTAATTGTTTGTACATTTTTCCCTTTTTAAACCCCTTCCAAAAACCCAAATTGGGTATAGATCGGGGTTTGGGTGATGTCCGCCTTTATAAATTGGCACAAAAATTTAGAGATGACTAAAAGGGCCGGGGGAGATGGGGGAAAGGGTATCCCCCAACCCAAGATGCGGAAAAGGGAAAACTCGAGGAAAAAAAGGTTTTTCCATTTATTCCCAAAAGGGGCCCCTCACAAAAATTGTTTGAAAGATGACCCCCCCGCAAAAAAGAGGGGGGGAAGAACTTGGGTTTGGGGCCATGCTAAATACAACATCGGAAAATCCCCCGGGACATCGCCTTTTTGGGTTCTCAACTCTTAATTTTTACCCCTTTTTTGACCCTTATGTGGCCGGGGAGGCTTGGTCCGATAAAGGGGGAGGG
Source organism: Salvia hispanica (assembly GCF_023119035.1). Lineage (NCBI taxonomy): Eukaryota > Viridiplantae > Streptophyta > Magnoliopsida > Lamiales > Lamiaceae > Salvia > Salvia hispanica. Next base: position 51,899,921 of record NC_062968.1, on the reverse strand, counting down.
CCCTCCTCGACGTTAGGCCGGGGGGGCCCACCAATCTCGGGCGTTGATAAGCAAACCGAACCGGGTTCAACGTTGCGAAATTGGGGAAAGAGTCGTTACAAAATGAAAAGATGTTAGGGAAAATGATTCCGGAGGGTGAACGGTGGTCCCCATTTTAAACGGGTGTTTATGTTTCCTTTTTTCCCCAGAAAAAAGACCCTTACCCGGACGGAACCCCGGGCCGAAGATTCTACACTTCATCGATGGTGTTGATGGGGAAGGGGGTCCCAACGGTTTCGGGTTTCGTCTTATCGATTGGAGGCCACTTATCCTACATGGAAGAAAGGGGGGGCACTCATATTTCCCGGGGCCCATGCATTTTTTTTTTGGAAGTTTAAACCCTCTCTCATTTTAAAATTAATTTTGGTCAAAGGAAAAATATTTCATATTTTGTTTTACTTATGCATTACCCCCTATTTTTCATTAAACATAGTGTGTTCATGCCCTTAAGCTTACAAAAAAAGGGTTATTGACCTTGATCCATTTTATTTTACCCGAAAGGACCGCGTGGTTCACATCCAAAGGGGAGTTAAGGGGCCGGCCCAAAACTGGGCAGGCCGATTGGGGAAAAATTAAAAAAAAAAAAGGGGTCCGGGGCGGATCACAAGGTTTTAAGGTTGGGGGGCCTTTGATAAGGAAAAGTATTTATGGGTGGGGAAAAAAGGAGGTTCAGTGTGCGGAAGGGGAGGGCGGGAAAACCCAAAACAAACGAAACAAAACTTTTTGGGGTGTTTTCCCCGCTTTCCCCCAAAGGGGGGATGGGCCAGCCTCACGACGGGGTGAAAATTTCAAGATTTATACCCGTTAACCCGGGGGGGATCGGGGGATCCAAATGGGGGTTCGAAGGGGGAAAAAGTTGTTGGGGTTGGGGATGGGGTGAGTTCAAGATGAAGAAATAGTTACGCAAGGCTCGGGGGAAAGGGAAGACGAAGGTACCCCGAGGGATTAAGAGAGGGGGGTAAATATGGGAAAACATCAATGTCCTCCCCCTCCCGAAAAGGGTTTACCCATTTTCTAGTCCACCTAACGAAAAGCACGGTAATAAGGTTTTCGCGACAAAAAAACCATGGGGCAAAAGGGGATCCTTGCTTTAAACGTTTTCCTTTTTATCAACAAAATTGTGAGGGGGGTCTCATCAACATGCCACCCGGGCCTTTAAAACGAGGTCTTCCCATTCACCTTGTTTAGCCATCCGGAATTTTTTTCCCTTAATTTTTTCCAAAAAAAAAGAATATATGACTGGTTTTACCCCCGCCTAACAAAAAGTTTGCAACGAGAGTATGACTCGTAAACTCCTTATCATGTCTCACAAAGTGGGGTTCGAAGGGCTCTCCGGATTTTGTGGGTGTCCACCAGGGCCTCCCAAAACGAAAGCCCAAAAAGCGGCCCCGTCTTTTCCCCTCAACAATCTCCTTTTGTATTTTTTTTTGAACATACTTTTCCGGAAAAAAAGTAGAAGCTGTTTCTCAAAAGGGAAAGGCGTACAATGTCTTCAACCAACCATGGTCTTCCAGGTCATAACGTTCAAGTATTCCATTCCACTCTTCTTCGAACTCATCGGGTTCTAGCAGATCCGACCAGACGCAGGCATTGAACTCTTTCTTGAAATCTTCGTCCCGCAACAACCGACCAGGAACTTTATTGGCCAACTTGTGCATGATATGCCACATACACCATCTGTGGCGAGTCCCAACAAGAATCTCTTCAATAGCCGATCTCATCCCCAAATCTTGATCTGTAACAATCATCTTCGGAGCAACACCCATACATGGGACAAAATGTCTAAACAGCCATGCAAAAGCGCCGGTCTTCTCGCTGCTTACCAAACCACCAGCGAAAGTTACTGGTCGCCCATGATTGTCCTTTCCCGTGAAGAGCGCGAAGATCATACAATACCTGTGTAACATAAGCCGGCATAAGTCAAGCAAAGAACATGTATAATGCATATATAGTATATATTAATGCATATAATAATGTACGTATTAACTGTTTTAATGCACGACAGGTATACCTATTTGTGTTGTAGGTGGTGTCAAAAGCCACAATATCACCGAACATGTGGTAATTCCTCTTCATCAAACCATCACACCAGAACAGAGCAACCAGCTGGTCGCTAGCATTAACCTCGTACTCATATGTGAATGCCTCGGACATCTCTTTCTTCCTAGCCATATCATCCAAAACCATTTGTACGTCAATACCATGAGCGTATGCTTTGATGTCTCGTGAAACATTCCTTATATCCCCAACATTGCAGCCAACGAGCTGAAAACCACCTAGAATTTCCTTCAGCACATTAAACGTGAGCGTGGGACCTATGTTAGCCTTTGAACAATCAAGGATAAATTGGTGATGTACGTCGTCCAACTTTCGATTGATTGACATGAACTGCTGATGCTCTGTTCCAACCATGTAATGGTTATGAACTTCGTTAAACTCCTCGACAGTATAACCTGAAACTCCTCCGTCGGAGAAGAACTTGAATGAGATACTGGCTTTACAACCACAACGCTTGGATAAACGTCGACGTTTCAACGAAAAACCAGACCGTGCATTTGCTTGGTCATCCACGCACGAGTTCTTGCTGCCTTCCCTGTTGCATACCACCTTATACCAAGTAATTATACCATCAGTTTTTCTCGTTTGTGATTTGCGAGTATCAAAACCAACAGCCCGGGCATACACATCGTAGAACGCAAAACAAAAATCCAGTGATTTGAACTTCTGGCCAAAGACAGGCTTCAACTCTTTCGAACACTCAGGTACAACAACCACTGCACAGAATCACAAAAAACAAAACTCATCTAACACAAACATTATGAACCATAAAACTTGCATTATCTATCTACCAATGTACATTATCCAGAACTAAATCTACATTATATGTATCTAATAACACAACACCCTAGTTTAATTAACGCGTCTAACACAACATAAAACGTGCATTATCTATCTAATAATGTAAATTATATAGTACTAAATCTACATTATTTGTAGCTAGTACCACAACATCCGAGATGAATCAACGTTTCTAAACCATAAACAAGACAAACTAATAGTTGGATTATTTATTCACAACTTTACATCCAAACCGCCCGTCCATAAACCCTAGCCCATGCAAACTCAATTCTAAACCCTAGGCGATCCCCTTTAATTAACAGATACAGAATGTCAAAGAAGTTTCCGCTAATATGTGTGATTTGGATATTAATGAAACGTAGATACAAAAAACGATGACTTCTCGAAATTAATTACCTTCGTCCATGTTTGAATCATAAGCTTGGTCCATTGTTGAGGAACCACCTTCTTCCATTGTATTAACGATAATATTCCATGAACACTCCGAAAAATATACGATAATTACAAACAAGGCAAGATTTGATTTTTAACGAAGAACTAACGTTGAAAGATGAAAGAGAAGAGAGGTTATTTTCACGGTGAAAAAGAAGAAAAAATTCTGGAGAATAATTAAAAAACCGACGCAATATTGTGTGAGGAGAAAATCTTGGACTTTCCATAACCACCAACATTGTCATTCCCTTAAACGCCCTTTTCCACTTATTTAATTAATAAAAAATAGATGATCAGGCCTTAATTTCATCCATTAGATGATAAGAATGAATGGTTGGGATTAAAAAGCAAAAAGCATATAATATAGGAAAAGCATATGAATACACCTCTATATATATATATATATAATAAATTATAAAATTAAAATACTTTCCATTTCCTAATGTTGAGTACTTTTGTAACTGAGTCATTTTTTAGTTACTTATTTTTATCATACTTTCTCTATTCCATAAAAATAGAGACATTTTTCTTTTCTATCTGTTACATAAAGCTAGCTCATTTATATTTTAAAAAAATTCTCCACAGTCGTAGTTTGTCTCACAATAAAAGTCACATTATTTTTACCATAAATGGTAAGTAGGTCTCACATTCCACTTCATTCACAAAATTTGGCAGGTGACAATGTATTATAGTTTCAGATCTTATCTACGCAGTCGATGAAATTCAGATCGCCCCTTCATATCTTCACAAATTATATTAAGATCGACTTCACAATGTAAATTCAGAACGTCCCATCTTAAAGAGTGAGATTATATTCTTATCTTTTATTCAGTTTTTATTATTTTCAAAAATTTGGCAGGTGACAATGTATTATAGTTTCTCTTTAAGTGCATGTTTGGTAGACATGTTAAATTAATACAAGATAATTTATTAAGATCGACTTTAAGATAAGAATATATTATCTCACTCTTTTGGGTTGTTAAATAATCCACATTTTTGAACTAATTCATTTCGTGCCTAAGCGGACCGAGATGGGCTTTGATGATCTAACATGAACTTATTTTATCTACCAAACAACCAAATGACCCATATATCTTGGTCTTATCTAAACTAAAAAAATGTCGAATCCCACTCCTACTTCTATAACTAATGTAATTCTAATATTTATCACACATTGTTATTATGTCTAATATTTCAAATGCTACCATCATCTACTATCATGATAGAATAGGCCTTATTTAATGTGAGAGAAAAACTTAGAAATGTTAATAATTAGATATTTAGATGGCCCAAAAAAAGACTAATTATGGACAAAATTAGTAGTACTACTAACAATTTATCGTTAAGCAATATTTTGGAAAGTTAATGTATAAATAATAAAAAGTAAAACTGACTTTTCATACATTCTTTCACATTTTCTTAAAATCAATGGCAATCTCAATTAAAGGTATACTTATTTTTTCCTTCCAATTGACATTTTTTTCATAGTGGAGATGCTTGAATCATAGTAGCTTCTAAAAAAATTGCTGAGAGGGTTTTGTATAAAAGTGAGTGAATAGTTCGTCTCATTTCAAGATTATGCCATGTTCACGAATTATGAAAAGCACGATATTCCTGGGACCAAGCAACTAAATTTCATTCATAGATTTTATATGTAAAATCACCTAATTGCTTAGAATTGGATTTCAGAAATTATATGTAACATTCAATACATCGATTCATTTCCCTTCCAAAACAATGGCTGAGGCAAAGCATCTCTTTCCTACAGCCCTCAGGTTTGTAGCTTCCCAACCTGCACCTTCCTTGTAACACTCAACCTGCCATTGCATCAGAAAAGGCATGTTGAGAGAGAGAGAGAGCACTGTTATATAAGCAGATTAAATGTATACCGTTTCGATGATTTGCTCATCAGACTCAATCCCTCCAATAACGTAAATAGATTCATGAAGAACACCAGCAGCGAAGTAGCCTCTGCCTTGCTTCATGGGTTCTCCCGTCATCCATGATCCAAGCCGAGGGTCATATATCTCAAAACTGGGTGTCATTGCTGTTCCATCATAACCACCAAGCGCATATCTGCCAAACACAGTATACCATCATCTTAGCTCAAGATTATAGGCCGCTGAATTTTGAATAAGAAAACTCGAGCTCCCAACTAGAAACAAGCATAAGGAGGCACATGAGGAGAACATACATCTTTTCATTCATTACAACAAGTGAGTGGAGGCCTCTTTTTGCTTCCATACTCGGGATTCTGGTCCATGAATTTTCCCTGGGGTCAAACCTTTCAGCAGAACTACACACCACACGTTCAAATAAATTTTCTTAAGAAGATGAACTGTTAAAAGAAAGATAGTTACAAAGAGGTTCGTGACTTACTTCAAATATTCTTGTCCATCGAATCCCCCAACAGCATAGAGTGCACCATTCAACTCCACAGCAGCATGAGCATGCCGCTGTTGAAAATACGAGGCAGAAAATTGATATAAGATTTTTAAGAACCCTAATCAAGTTTTCTGAGTTTAATAGCATCATAGAATCAACCACATTGACTACATGACGTTGAAATTGAGCATAATAAACAAAGATCATCTAATTCTATCAAGGAACCACGTTGCAAATGATATCATCATAGCATGTTTAGATTAATCATTATTTTTCTTGAGCGTATGTCACAAGACTTAGTGCAACTGAAGAATATAGTAAGACAACTGCTGCTCTTCCTAGATGCTTTTATCAATCGTAGAAGCTTTGTCTATACTGTATCTTCCTTACTCAAGTAACTCAACAAATACTTTCCGGAGTAAGAGAATAGGAATAAAACCTTTTGGAGCATTGAGCGTGAAGGAATCCACCTTCCGACAAACGGATCATACATTTCTACATCTGAGAAGAACTCCATTGCATTTCCTCCACCCATTGCAAATATTTTATTATTTAAAGCAGCACCAGCTAAGCTGCCTCTTTCTTTGTTCAGGGAAGGACGCAGAGTCCACTCATTGTTTACAATGTTATAGGACTCAACTGCAGATAAAGAGAGTGCAATTGTCATTACAAAGAGAGAGGAGGAGGAGGAGGATGAGCAGGCGTGAGAAGTACCTGTATCATACCACTTAGAACCACTTCCACCACCAAATACAAAGAGTTCTCCATTAAATGCCACGACTGGGGCATTCCATCGAGCAGAAGACATAGGCTTAAGAGATCTTAAGATGTCTTTTGAAGGCAGGAAGGACTGCAATGCTGATGACCAAGATACACCATCATATCCACCCACTATCAATATTGACTCATCTATATTTAAGTGATATTCATCAGGTGACTCCACAAGCTCTCGGGCATACACAGGTTGCTCAGAAACATCACACATGTACTCCAGCACCGAGCATCTATTTTGCAATCGAAGAATTTCTTGTTCTGCCTCAATCTGTAAAGTACGAGGAATTAAATTTTATGAAATATTACCAATAAAGACCAACAAAATAATTTAGCTAATAGAAGCACAAAGCCTAATCTTAAAAGAAAAGCACCAAAGACTTGCATTTCATTGCTGTGAAGTAAAACCCAATATATTGTTTGCCATGCAATAAAACAAAAGGTTCAGAGCTGTCATATAAACCTTGCAATATATTTCTTGTTTGCCATGCAATAAAACATCAATTGTGTTAGAAAAATATAAACCTTGTTACATATTTGAGATGGGAAGAGTTCGCAATGCAACATTATTGTACTCTGCTCAGGGCAAAAATGGAAGTATTTACATTCCAGGTAAACAAAGTTAAGAGTATAGCACACTTCACTAAAGTGCATACCAGCCAAACTTCACTAAAGTATGCTGACCAAACAGTGGTTTGAATCATTGACCAAATCAAACCCAAATCTGAACACATGTCATTGTTCTGTGACTAGATGCCATTCGTTTAAGCATTAAGATTCAAATAATAGGCAAACTAGGAACACTATATGAACTTGCGTTTACTCACTCAACAGAATCACTTAGGTCCCCCGTAAACAATGGAATACCTTGCGACAACTCAGCATTGCCAGGAATCAGATTCACAACAAAGACAGTAACACCAAACACGAAACATTTTTATTTTCACATTGTACTGAGACCAAACCAAGTATGAAAGGCACAACCTTATAAAAACAGACCAAACATTTTAAGAGAAAATGTTACAGAGAGGAAAAACATTACCAGCTTATTTGCCAAACTCTCTGTCTTCGTAATTTGTTCTAGCTTAAAAGTCTTTAGCTCTTCAATTTCCATGTACAACTGCAATGGGCATAAATATGAGTGTCAGATATGTAGTATGCTACAGACCATTATAAACCAGATGATGTGAAATGAGTAAAAAATGTAATTAAAAGACAAAAACTTGCTTTATAATCCCCTAATAAAAAAGAACTTGCTTCTCAAATTAAATCATGAATGATCGGGTTGGTTAAACTAATTAACTGACCAGATCTGTGTGTGCATGCAATGAAAGTACCTTCTCAACAAGCGCAAGGGAATCAAATTGATCGGAAGAGCTTTCACTGTTCCTCTTTCCCAAAGTCACCTGGTCATCATCTCGAGTTTCACACTGCAAACCATCATCACTTGTGGATGTCTCTCCTACTGAACCAGATATCAAATTAGCATCCGTGAATTTACTGCTGAGAGCTAGTTCCTTTATTTTCATGAGGATAAGATCTTTTTCATCGAATTGTTCCCCTTGGATGGCTCCCCCAATCAGTTGTTTGTTTCCATTCAGAGAGATTGAGTTATCTGAAGTCGTAGATGTAGAAATAGAATCATCGTAGTTGGAAAAATTATCCGCCGAAGCTGGTGGCTCAGAAGCTCCACTTTTTTTTATCTTGTTGGTCGAGGGGATCATCTGCTTTGCAGTCCAAATTGGGGGATATGGTTTTATACTGATCCTAGGAGCAACTGCTTGAGAGGAGAACTGGGAGATCAATCTGCTTGTTTGGGCATGATCCAACTCAAACCGGAAATGACTCTGGCCGTAATAGTTGTCAAAAATTGATAGCTTGAACTGAATTTCAGTAAGGGCTTGGCACTGCAAGCGCAGGCGTACTTGAACCTGAATCCAATAACAGAAAAGAGTAAGTACTTTGCCTTACTCAGAAAAGGAAATCACGAACATGTTGAAAATAACGAAGAGAAATTAGATTTGACCAGATTCCCATATAATACCTGAGCTTGATACCTTGTTCTTTCTGAACCATCTATTGTCCAAGCATATGGATCAATATTCATTTTACCTGAGCCAACAGCTTCATAGATACCATGAAGTTTTCTCTCGCTGTAGTTGAACAGAAAAAGTGGTAAACCTGGCTCGATGTTCTTTACGTATGAAAAGTGTGGTGCCGGCAGACCTACCAACCACGGATACAAATTGAGTGTAAGTACGTACCAACTCTAACATCAAGTTATAGTATGATTAATATCCGAGTATTTTTGTATTTGGCAAATTAAAGACTGTATGATGATAATTGTGTCCGTGCAAGGCAAGCCTGAAGAAAAATAGATATCGAAAAGACTAACCGAAGAGTTGTTTCGTGAGACACTCATCCATGGTTTGTTTTGTGCAGCCAAATATGACGCTTCCAAGCTGGTTCTTACTCAAGTTTCTTGCCCATTTCCCATTCAATGCCATCGGAATTTCTTTAGGAAAATATGTCTGTGCGGTCCTGCCAACTACCATTCTGCTATGGCAATCTTATATGATGAATATCAAAACGCCAGCTGAAAATTGGAAAACTGCTAAATCAATATACAGGGTGGAGATTGGTGGTAAGTACAAAGTATCCTGAACTCAATACATATACATACAGCAGGAATATTGGTGGTAAGTATCCTGAACTCAGTACATATACTAAAATGCTTCTTGGATGCTATAAAACTTAAGTGGAAAGAATAGAGCAAAGCAGCCATAGGCAAAATTCTAAAGGAAAGGCATCTCCAATACTGGCTGAAAAAACTAGGTAAAACCCCACCAGAAACAGCAGTTACAGTTTCTAATCATAAAGAAATATGTACCACCTGATATGTTGGAATCATAATCCAAAAAATGAAAGAAACAACGCGTCCACTTCAATAACGACACAAAATGGGCAAATTTCAATATTGGCTGCTTCACAGAGGGCAAATTGCATTGTGTGGAACCAAATAACTCATTAACAAGTCCTACAATCTAGCGAAACATGTACATTATTGTGATTCGAGATAGGAAACTTACTCAGCCCGAGTTCCGAACCCGATTTCTTTCACAAAAGATGACGAACTAGCAAAATAGGATCAGGAAACCCCACTCCAAAACAAAATTAAAGATTCGAAACAAAAGAATAGGAAAACACCCAAAAAAATTCAAAAATAAAAGAAAACTAAATCGATTAATCCACAATACACTGATGACTGAACCGAATACATGCATTGCTTTAATGTACAGTTTTGTGCTTGTGAGAGAGTTGTGGCATGCAGAAAAGGCGAAACGAAGCGATGAGGGCATACCTTTAAATGAAGCTGCTACTGTGCAATTGCGAGAGAGGGAGAGAGAGTAGCGCGAAATGGAGTGGAGTGTGTGTGTGGCATTTAATTCGGGCGTGGGTTTTTTCCCTTTAAATAGCATCATTTTACAGAGACGAATCATCCATCAAATATCAATGGCTGTGATTCAAATGTTACGCTTAGGAAATCGTGTCAAAATCAAAGATCATGAAAAATTCGAAAACAGGTTTCTCATATTATATTTTAGTATAAAGTTGTAGAATAAAATTAGGAGGTTAGTTATTACTTTACATATATATTTTTAAAATGTGTACTCCTTCGATCCAATAATAGTGAAGTCATTTTGTCATTTTGATACGTTTCATTGAAGGGAAGTCATTTTTTTCTTTTAATAAAAGTCAACACATCTCTTTTCACTTATTTTATTCTCTTTTCATCTTTCTACATTTTTCATTTCTTATTTATTACTCTCTCCGTCCCACAAAGATTGTCCCATTTTCTATTTCGGTCTGTCCCACAAAGTTTGTCCCATTTCACTTTTTACCATTTTTTGTAGTGGGCTTCATATTCCATTAACTCATTCATACTCACATTTTATTATAAAACTAATATATAAAAGTAGGACCCACATTTCACTAACTTTTTCAACTCACTTTCCATTACATTTCTTAAAATCCGTGTCCGGTCAAAGTGGGACAATCTTTGTGGAACGGAGGGAGTATTCTTTTATTTAACTTACTTAACAAAATTTCTCTCAATCTTCGTACCGAAAAGAATTGTCTCCCCTACTATGGAACGGAGGGTTTAGAATAAAATTAGAACGGTGAGGATTGGGTTGTTATCGGATCGATCCAATAACAACTCAATTTCTAAGATCAAATTCGAATATAATATGCTATCGAAATTGTAACATTGACAATAACTTGGTTTACTATACTAAAAAATGAACACAACACGAACTCGTTAGGACATAATCCGATTCGTGTTGACGTAACACAATAATTACAGAATAACGACCTGACAACGGCATGAAGCCAACATGGCATGATAGCAACATAGAGAATAATGACGCGACAACGACACGGACCCGACATGGCACGATAGTGACATAGTCCCAACATTGCACGATAGCGACACAGACTCGACTTTGTAACATTAGAAGACGTATATAAGTAGAAAAATGATAACCTACTTGTAGTTGTACTAGTAAAAGTCATAAAATAAAAAAATAAAATAATAATGGTTACTAGAATCCCGTTCGAACTCAATCTAAAACTATCGTACAAGGACGTAAATGCAATAAGGTTTGATCATAAATCATTAACATTTTGAGTTTACATCGTGTTTTTTTATCATGTCGAAAATTATCATACCTAATTAAAATTATAGTATTCCCATCGCATTGCTGAATTTGAGCATTTTGAAAAGATGTTGATTTAGAATAATTGTGGAAATAATTTGGTAAGTAAACAAGAAGGCATGGCATGGGTATAGGTCTGGAAGGCCAATATTAATCAATATCACCTAGATGACTAGCTCATTCAATTGTCCAATTTACACTTTAGCGTAAATCCAAAAAAGTACGACTCCCAACTTTCATAAATGGAGTATTTTCCTAATTATTGTGCTGGCTGGAAAATGGTTAAATTTGGAATGGACTGGTACCAACTTTATCACAAGTATGTCATTTATTTGATGCATAAAATATTGGAGAAACAGTACATTTTATAAAATATTTAAGCGCTTCCAGAAGATAAATCATGTGCTAATTAACATGCATGAGTTCCCTTTTTTGATACTAGTACAGTAGTACTACTATATTGTCACATAAAATCAATTGCATCCATAAACTTTAATGGGCTTAAGCCCAGTTCTTAATAAGATATGCACAAAATGGGCCGACCCATGGCCTCTATCAAATTGGGGTAGCTCATGCAAATAAGTTAAATTTGAGCTTTCGCATCTGGCCACGCATTTAAATTTTTGGTTTTTTATTTACTAGTACAATTATTTTTCCTTTTGTCTATATATACACGTTCATACTTTCTTCGAGTCCTAAATTTCTCACACTTTAATTTCTCACTTAAATTATAGTAATATATATTTAAAAAATTTTATTAACATGAATTTTGTTTTATTCGTAAATATAACCTTTAATAGTTTTATGTATTTTCACATTTAGTTTTTTAATTATGTACTTACTATTTTATTTGTAATTGAGATCGTGTAATTTTAAAATAATGAAAATATAAATTGTTTGATGAAATTATTAACTTATATAGATATTATATGCTACTGTATAAGTCGATTATTGTTATTGCTTTGTTTGTATTAAATATAAAATGCATATTATAACTAGCAAATACTAAAGCTCTCGTGAGGAGTCACCAAAACCTTATTAATTCAGAAATCTAACAGGCATTGCCCAATATGAATTTCCTAAACTTCCCTTTTAGTCAAAAACAAATGCTGTAAGTCAAAAAGCGTAAGAAAAGTGGCAATAATTTCATGATTTCTATTGCTTTAAAACTCGAAAATTACGCGATCACACTGTTTAATAATAGCCTTTTGTGACAGTATCAAAATATGGAAATAAACTACGTAGTAATTAATTTGAAAATAGATTGCATTATTATGCGACAGTAAGGCATCACTTAGTTCAATAAAAAAACAAATCTTTTTTTAATAAAGTACCTGGAGCGACATGATTACTTTATAAATTTGAATAATGCAAAAAGTATAAACACATACTAAAGCAAAAATTTATCTTAGCCATGCAATTGTTGATTATAGCTTTGCTTTCGGTGATCAATCCCTAGAAGTTCTCATTCACAATTTTTCGTGTGTGCGATAATTTGTTAAGTAGTACTAGTACTATAAAAAATTTATAATTGTATCTACTAAATTAGTAGATTTAATCAAATCAAAATATTAAGTCGACGACTTCAGGTATTTGTGCGTATAAAGGTTTTCCTAGAAATATCAATTAATATTAATCACATATGACTACGCTCAGTATGCAAGATAAATGATTTTACACGTACAAAATTATGATGAAAACATATTAGTATTTGTAATGGCTGAGACAAAATTAGAGAGTGAACATCGATGCATAGGCATATATAAAGAGTAGGTTCTAGTTCTAAAATAAACAGGGTATGAATGACACGAAATACACTAGATAAAATGAATTTTAAGAATATAAAGATATAAGATTGCATATTGAGGGGTACTTAACTTATTTGATAAGTGTTACTCATACCAACTAGGTGCAATTTTTTTTATGATATTTATCTCATAAGAACATCAAGATTAAGTGTGTAATCTAAAAAATTCTAAGACATGTGACCAGCTCAGAAGTTTCTTATGAGGTGTGTGTTTGAGAGTAAAGCATGCTTAAAAGACTAGGGTTGATTTGTAAAATTGTGAGGATATTCGTCAATTTTGGAGTCGGATCGTTACATCATTGAGTTGTGGTGCATAATACTCTTTCAGTCCCCTAAAAATATGAACTTTTGAATCGACCCAAGTTTTTATGCAAAATTGAAAAGTAAGGGAGATGGGAAAACAAAGTGTGTTAACGGAAATTAAGTCCCACCTTAGATATTAAGTTTTCTTAAATATAAATTTTTTATTTTTAAGGATGGAAAAAAATGAAATAATTTCTATTTTTAGGGACAAGGGAGTATTAGAAAACAATAGTGAGATAATCTTATTAAATATTCTAGTAATTTATTATTAGAAATAAATAATTAAAGTTACTTACATATGTATAATGTATTGATGGGGGTAGACTCTTTAATGACTTTAATTGTTTCGCTTTTTGATACGTGGAATGATTTGGTAGATATATTTAAGGGGCCACCATGCTATCAAAAATTAGGACAATGAAGTAATAAAAGAAGAAGAAATTGGTACTTGTAACAACACTCAATTACAAACCAAATAGTCAAAAAAACAAAGCATGTTCTTAACAATCAAGTAAAGCATATACCCCTCCCCCAAATGATAATGATAATGATAATAATAGTTGGAAATAGAGCTGTGATCCTATTATTGGCGTCTGCCCTCTATCTTGCTACCAATTTTTGCAATTTTATTTCTTTTTATTTAAATAATTAGTATGCGATTTAGAGGGCGAGTTTTAAGAAATGTAAATAAAAATTGATTAAGTAAGTTAGTGGACTATGAATCTCACTTGTATACATTAGGTGGAATGTGATGCCTGTTTACCATTTATCGTAAAAGTAAAATGTGATTCTTATTGTAAGACGGACTGAAATGACAAAACGTGATACTTATTGTAGGATAGAGGTAGTAATTATTTATTATATTTAATTTTCATTTTTAATTTAAAAAGTTACTATTAAAATTGTTCTTTTCAAAAATCAAGGTCTATACGGCCTTTGTCCATTAAAAATGCTAGGTGAATGTGTGTAATATAATCTCGAATATTAGTGAGGGTGAATATAGTGCACAATAATGGAATGGCTATTTAATGAGGACCTTACTAAAATATCAAAACTGAAAATAGTTATAAATTTTGAGGGCACGACCACGCAGACGCTCCAGTCCATTCCATTCTAGGATACGAGATAGTATAAGAGTATCCGCAATGGTACTTAGGCCAGCCATTCTCTCCCCTGCCATGTCAGCAACACTAAAAAAACCACCTGCCACATCAGATTTAGGCCAGCCATAGGCCAGCCGCAGTAAAAACAATTCAAAATATATTACATTTACGGAATTAAAATTACTTGCGCGCCGACTCTGTCGTTGCGCAAAGTAGGCCCTTCTTTCATCCACTTGTTTTATCGGATCGTCTTCCTGAGACCGACCCGCAGGAGTATCTCCATGTCAGCGAGTAGTAGCCCATCGTGCGGTTGCCGTTGGCCACAAAAAGAGGCCAGTGAATGACAGCCCTGGCACTTCGTTAAGAGGGGCGAGTTGGGGCCGTTGGAGTCGTTATTCGACCGGCTACCCCAAAAATCGCATGCGAGATCCGCAGAGCCCGGTATCGGCTCTGACCTCGAGGATGCTCGTGGGGTTCTTTTTTGACTTATGGCGGTCGTGTAGGCCCCCTTCGAGCCGGTGAGGACAGTTCTTCCACTCCCGATGCATCTGAGTCTATCTTTGCCTAACATCCCGGGGAACCCATGCTTCTCCCCGTGCATGCATCAGTCGACAATCGCCGGGAGTAGGGCTTGAAGGTGCGCTCACGAAAATCGCCCGATCCGCGCCCCGCAGGCTCCTTGATTGCGGATGCTCTAAGGACGCATTGCAAGCAAGTGAAGCAACCCATCCCCATATGTCCCTCGGCCAAGTGATGGAGGAACATGTCCCTCCTTCACTTGTTTCTATTGTGAGTAGAGCAAAATATTTTATTTTTTCAGAGTGAATGAGTACATATTTAGGCCAAATATTATCGGCAATGCACATTTATGGTCCATTTATTTTAAAATGCACTTTTGTGGCCCTTGTACTATCTATTTTGCTCGTTTCGGGTGCTTCTGCACCTTTTTAGCACTTTTTCGGACAACAAATTCCTCAAATCTATTAGGGGCATTTTTGCACATGTACATTCCAATAATCTGAAATGAAATTTGTTTTGCCAGAACTTGAAATGAATTTGCTTAAGTTTTTGGGTTCGTTACTTGAGATTTACTTGTATTAGTTACGAATTATTGTTGGGAATGGCTATAGTGTGCAATTCATGAATTTATAGGATGTAATTCTCACGAACATATATACTTTTCAAAATAGCTAAATTCTAGTCTTATAAGTGTACATACATAAGACATATTTAATTCTCTAACGTTATATATACATGCATGTTAACTTAGAATTTGATAAAGAATGGAAATTACTCTATATACATATAATTAATTTTACTAATAGACACTGTAATGTTTTACGTACTAAGTGTACGTGCACATATAAATAGATAAATGTGATGGTAAACTAGTCAAAACAAATAAATTTATAGACTAATTAAATTATATCAAATTTGGAAACCTTGTACTACGAAAGAGAATTTATCATAAATTAAAACGTACTATAAATTTATACACTGATTACAATAGGAAAACAAAATTAATTTTAATGAGTCATAGAGTATTAACTACAAGTACTATTAAATATCCATAATAAATTTTATTTTAGGTCCTATCAACATAAATATATTTTCAGATTATTGAAGAGTAAATGCACAAAAATATCCCTAATGAATTTAGGGGCATTTCTGGCCCAAAAAATGATAAAATAAGTGCAAAAGAAATGTGCTTAACGGATAGTACAATATTAGCATATTTGTAATACAAATATGCTATAATACCCTTTTACACAAATTCTGCAATTAAATAGAATTATTGAAACAAAGTTTGAAAATGGCGGTGAGTAGTCAGAAATTTGAATGGCCCCATCACCTGTGTTGCTTCTGCTCAGCTAAAGCCGCTTTTTCATATTTCACACTTCACCTCCAAAAAAGAAGCCCCATTTTAATCCACACATCCTCTCTCCCTCCCACCATTTCATCATCACCCAAAAACCCAAAAATCCCTCTCCATTTCTCCTCCAAAAAAAGAGAAAAAAATGGAAACCGCCGCATCTCCTCCCTCCCTCAAACAAACCCACACTCCCGACTCCTCCCCAAAGCCCGCCAAGAAGAGCTTCGTCGCCTCTCTCCGCTCCCCCTCCTTCAAAGAAGACACCTACTTCATCTCCCACCTCAAAACCTCCGAGCGCAAAGCCCTCAAAGACCTCAAGGACAAGCTCATGGCCTCCCACGGCGCCGATTCCATGTGGGGCATCCCCCTCCTAGGCAATGCCGACGACCGCGCCGACGTCGTCCTCCTCAAATTCCTCCGCGCTAGGGATTTCCGGGTCCAGGACGCCCTCAACATGCTGGTCAAGTGCCTCAACTGGCGGAAGGAGTTCGGCGCCGACGCCGTTTTGGAGGAGGATTTGGGGCTCAAGGAGCTCGAAGGCTCCGTCGCGTATATGCACGGTTTCGACCGATGCGGGCATCCTGTTTGTTACAATGCCTATGGGGTTTTCAAAGATAAGGAGATGTACGAGAAGGTTTTCGGAGATGAGGAGAAATTGAAGAAGTTTTTGAGGTGGAGAGTCCAGATTCTCGAGCGTGGGATTAAGCTTCTCCATTTCAAACCAGGCGGCGTGAATTCGATTATTCAAATCACAGATCTTAAAGATATGCCCAAGAGAGAGCTCAGAGCTACTTCGAATCACATTCTCTCTCTGTTTCAGGATAATTATCCCGAAATGGTTGCTAGAAAGGTGATGATTCATTTCAAACATAAAATTCTCATCATACACAACATTTCCCCCCTTTTTTATTTGCTGAAATTGGAGTTCGATTTTGGTGGTGCAGATCTTCATAAACGTGCCGTGGTACTTCAGTTTGCTGTACTCAGTGATCAGTCCGTTTCTGACGCAACGAACCAAGAGCAAGTTTGTGATATCCAAGGAAGGCAATGCTGCTGAAACTCTTTACAAGTAAGAGTTTTTAATTGGAAACAAATACAATAAATCTCTCTCGGGCATTTCGTCGAGCACTTTCCGTCATAAATTTAGCTCTGTGCAGAAGATCATCAATGAAATCTTTTACCAATGGCGTCTATTTATGGATGAGGATTACATGATTGAGATTTGAGACAGAGACCTATCGCTAAATTTGTTTGTTTCTCTCTCTAGATTCATCCGGCCCGAGTACGTCCCGGTTCAGTACGGCGGCCTGAGTCGGCCCAGCGACTCGCTCTCCGGTCTGCCCAAACCCGCTTCCGAGTTCGTCGTCAAAGGCGGTGAAAAAGTCAACATTCAAATCGAAGGCATTGAGGTATATATGTATATTTATTCACTTTTTTATTATTAATAGATACAGGGAATGTAAAATTTAAATTTATTACCTTAAATTCTCAAATTTTACTTTAACATTTATGGAGAATTTTAATTTTACAAATTTGAAATTAGATTTTCAATGTCTTGTTCCATTTTAAGACCCCTACTTTCTTAGTATTTAAACAACATAGTAAGATCTATCCGATGTCATTCTTATTATAGTATATGTCATTTTCTTATAGCTGTAGTTTTTAATTTAAGTGTATATTCCAAAATTTTCATGATTAAATGTTTTTTTATTTTCATTATTATTTTTGAATAGATCGCATATTAATTTTATTTTAAGTGACCCAATTAGCCTATTGATTCTCAGAGACCTTTGGGTTTAGGATTGAATACTTCCATTCCGATAATATTCCCATTTTTAAAATTCTAAAATTTTGTGTTTTTTTGACAAAGGCTGGTGCGACAATAACATGGGATATAGTTGTGGGAGGATGGGATTTAGAATACAGCGCGGAGTTCGTACCGAATGCGGAGGAAGGCTACACCATCGCGGTGGAGAAGCCGAGGCGGGTGGCAGCGGAGGAGGAGGCGGTGCATAACTCTTTCGCGGCTAGGGATGCCGGAAAAATGGTGCTCTCGGTTGATAACACGGCGTCTCGTAGCCGGAAGGTTGCTGCCTACCGATATGTAGTTCGCAAATCACCCTAATTTTAATTAATTTTATGTTGCTGTTTGATTTTGGGTTATGTTTTTTTTTAAACACATCATGGCTATGTTAAATTATTATGGAGTTTTCTGTATTGGATCTTGTTTTATGTAAATTTTATGATGCTTTTAGTTTAGGGAATTTAGAAAGCATATATTGAATGTTGACTCTAGTAGTAGTAGACTAGTAGTTAAAATAATTCCTAATCTTTTTGTCTGGTTATTTCTGTGGGTGTCTTCGTACTATATGTCTACTAAATTCATAAATGTCCTTTTTTCTAATGTTATGGAGTAGTATTTGCAAACTCAAATTTTTGCCAATTTTATTAACAAGAGTTTGGTCGTTATTCAATCTTGTATAGAGTATTTTAATTCACCAACACAAGGGAAATTTATGTAATTTTTGAAGTGTTTTATTCAACGTGTCGATTATTACCCTATGATTTGAAACTCACACCAAACAAACAATTTTCTTACCTTAGTTTCTATACTAAGATAAACAAGTACTTCCTCCGTATTGTCCCATTTTTTCATTTCGTCCGTCACACAAAGTTTGTTCATTTCACTTTTAACCATTTTTTGTAGTGGATCTCATATTCCACTAACTCATTCATACTCACACTTTATTATAAAACTAAAATATAAAAGTAGGACTCACGTTCCACTAACTTTTTCAACCACTTTTCATTAAATTTCTTAAAACTCGTGCTGGATCAAAGTCAAACTATCTTTGTGGGACAGAAGGAGTATCTTACACTAGTTTCTATACAAGATACCGTATAAAAAAGAGGCAAATGTTAGTCCTCATTGAAATTACTTGGTCATAATACGTTCCAACTATGATTCTATGTGTGTAGAGACAAATTATGTTTAAAATAGTGTACTAGTATAAAAAAGTACTCTTCCCGTTTCAAATTAGTAATTGTTTTGTAACAAAAATCAATCATTTTAAATTTTTTGTTTATATATTTACTTTATTTTTTATACTTAGTTCATTTAACAAAAAAACGTCTAGATTAGTTTGGAATGGAAGGAGTAATTGTTTTATAACGGGACTGTCCCATTGGGACATAATGGCCAAAGGGATCGGCTAATCATTAGTATCTGAGAAGTGTGTATATTAAATATGATAAAAACGTGAGTGCAATAATTAAGCGTGGGCAACATGTACAAAAATTTGAATAATTAAGGAAGAAGATGGGGCAGGTTTTTGTTGTACATGTGAGTAGTGAAGTAAGACTTTTTGAAGCAAGATGTCTGGTGTGATGTGGTTGAAAAGGAATACTACAATTTTAATTAATACAACTACTATTATACTATGGTGACTATTATACTATGTATAATGGCATCCAATAATGAAATTGATTGGATTTTAATTTGATTTTGAGAAGTAAAAAAATCATGTTTTTCTTGAGAAATGTGAAAGAGAAAAAGTGTAAGTGGGTAAGGTCCAAAGCAAGAGGATATTGACTGCACTGTGAGGGGTTGGGATTTGGATTTTGTTTATCTAATTTTAATAATTTATTTTCTGACAAAGGGGTATAGTGTGTTTGGTTGTAGTTTGATAGACTCGTCTTGTCAAAATTATTTTATCAGATTTTGGTGTAAAATGTTTATCTATATATGTTGCGTCCACATTTCAGCGTGGGACACATCATTGACATTTGTTACATCAGTCCAAGTTTTCTTTTTTAAAAATTCACCTTAAAATTGAAATCGATTGGCGCAAAATTCACATTTCTTCTTCCTGCAAAGAGAAAGGTAGAATTAAAACTTAAAAGGTCCAAATAAGCATAAAATCTTACTCCTCCGGTCTAATAAGGGCATCCACAATGGGGCGGACTATACGACGCCCTAAGCCCCGTCCTATACACCGTCATATCAGCATTTTATCCTTCGCCTCTTCCACCTGCAATGAGGCGGACTATAACCCGCCCTAAGTCCCACCCTAAGCATTTTACTTATTATTTGAATATTTAAACACTACAAAAATTCATTAATCCTATTTTTTATGTTTGCAAATATATCAATTAGCAAGAATAAAAATATAAAAACACCACAAATTAAAGGCATATCCTATTGTCAGTATTTATTTTTTATTTTTTATATTTTATGCTTGCAATATGGAAATCGTCGGAATTCATTATTGAATTTAGAGAGAAATTGAGATGGGGAAGAGTGTAAAGTGAAATGTGTGAAATGAAGTAAAAAAATTGGTGATATATATAGAAGAAAATATAAAAAAAAAGAAAAAAAGAAAAGAAAAATGTGTCTATAGTCCGCCCTATAATTCGTCCCCCCTGCAATGGGGCGGACTATAGGCCGGACTATGCAAAAATGTGTGCATAAGTCACAATTGTTCTCCTAATTAATGCAACTAATTAATTTTTTTTTTCATTGATGTGATTTAGTTATTTTTACACACGACATCATCGGGATTTAACTTGAATGATGCTAGTACTATATTGTAGACAATGAAATATCTTTTGGTGTAATCTTATCGTTTCTTATTTCTCGTTTCTTCATTCTATCTAGTTCTTTTTTAATCTGAGCCATAATCCAACAAATAACATTATATTACCGCCACTGCTACTACCACCGCCACTACTAGTCTATTACTGTTACATTGTTACGTAAGTAAATAATCAAGTTATGTCAAACGCTAAAATTTTAATTTACACCAAAATTTTGATTACTTATAAAATGAGCAAATAATTAAATAGTTTAGTTAATTAATAAAACAAGTAAAAGTTTAAAATAGTAACCAAATGATCTGATATGTTATATAATACTCCCTTCTTCTTATAGAAGTATGTCATTTAGGATTAGTACAAGTCTTAATGTGTAATTGACAATAAAGTAACATACAGTTGAAAAAAAAAATTTGCTATAAATTCTATTGACAAACGAAAAAATACATAGTTGGCCTTGCTTGCTTGGTGGCTTTTTGCTTGTGGTGTGAGCTTTGGTTGGTTGTACGTTTTTACTTTGGTTTGACATTGGTGCTTAGTTTTTCGTTGGTCTTGGTAGGTTAGTTTTTGGTTGGGAATTTGTTGTTGAACTCTTGCTCACCGTTTTTTGATTTGAACTTTTTTTTATAAAAAAAATATATATGAAACGGAGGAAGTATATTCTCTGCAATCATGATAAACTACAAATATGCAGTCATCGTTTTATCAAATTTCCCTTTTTGTTAGTATTTAAAAGACTAAAGTCCCTTTTTGGTCCTTAACATATTGCGATATTTTGATTTTGGTCCAGAACATTATCTTTTGAATTATTTGGTCCTTCACAAATAAAAATGGGTCACATTTGGTCCGAATTTAACGGAACTATTAAAATTTAACGGTCAATGAATTTTAATTCGATGTTGACCGGATTAAGTTAATAATTATGTTTAATTAATGTCTAATATCTAATTAGAATTTTAATTATTTAAAAAAAAAAGGAAAAAAGATTCATCCAAATTTGCAAATCCATAACTCAATTCCTCTCCAAATCCACCAATTCTTCACCAAATCCACCAATTCCTCCAGTTACTCTTGTGTTATAAGAAATCTCAATCACTTTCCACAAATGGGATACACTAATCAAACCAATTTCAAAATCACGACGACCTCACATCTCTCCCCTCACCGCCAGAGAAAAATCGCGATTTAGCAAGCACGACTTCTTCCCGGAGCCTTCCTTCCAGAGCTTCTCCGCCCTCTCCGCCACCCCACCGCTGCCTCCGCGACCGCCTCCTCGGTTGCGCCTTCGAATCCGACGAGCTCATCGAGGCGAAGAAGCAATCCGAGCACGAGATGAAGAAGTGCCTCACCTGGTAGGACCTGATCTAGCTCTGTCTTCGGCTCTGGCATCTTTAGCATTACCGAATTGGAGACGCGCGACACCGCCTGCCCCGCGATCGTCGCCTCCTACGCAGTCTCCGGCCTCTCCGCTCTCCTCTTCGTCTTCTGCTAGACCGAATTCGCCGTCGAGATCTCCGTCGGTGGTGGATCCTCCTCCTTCCTCCGCCTCGAATTAGGGGATTTCATCGCGTTCATGCCGCTGGTAACATTTTGCTCGAAGTACTCATCGGCGCCGCCGGATTAGGGCGAACCTGGTCCTCCTATCTCGCTAGCATCTTCAGTAGTAATCCCGATTTCCTCTGATTTAGGGTTAATTCCTTCATTAAGGCTTCAATGTGCTAGATCTCCTTGCTGTATTAATAATTTTGTTAATTGTGAACGGAATCGCCATGCTGGAACGAAGCATTCATCAAATTTTCCCTCAGCGAAGAAATCCACGCCGATTTGAGAGCAATTTCATGCTGCATTTTCCTCATTTTTTAAAAAAAATTTAAATTTTTAATATTAACTCCTAATCCAGTCAAAATGTAATTAAAATCTATTGACCGTTAAATTTTAACAGTTTCGTTAAATTCGGACCAAATGTGATCCGTTTTTATTTGTGAGAGACCGAATAATTCAAAAGTTAATGTTCTGGACCAAAATCAAAAAATCGCAATATGTTAAGGACAAAAAAGAGACTTTAGTCTATTTAAAAAGTAAGTTTTCCCTTATTCCATATGAATATAGATATTGCAAACCTAGAAACCCAAAAATTGTTACCCATACTATCCAAAACGTATACACTGGATTTTCATTGCATGTGAACCCATGAAATCACTCTCTCTCTCACTTTCACTTTCTCTTTCTCTTTCTCTCATCTTTACCTTTGTCAGCAGAGACAGAGTCAGTACTGAATTTTGCATACTCCTATTTGTGGACGCGGCTAGCCTTTTTTTGCTTGTGCACTCTATTAATTTTGATTTTTCACTAAATCGGAGTGCACGGTAAAAAACGATGATTCTTTCTGCCCTGCCAAATCAATTTTTTGTTTGTCCTTTGCCTAATTACAGTAATTATTTTTATTATTTGTAATTCAAATCATGGCTACACAACTCCCCTTTTTTATCTTTACGTTTAATACCATGGAATATTATCATCTAAAACAAAATAGCTACATAAAACTAGGAAAAAGGGTAAAAAGAAGAGTAGTATACTTAAATGGTTAACTGTATTCTCACTTTTCTCTGAATTTGACTATGTTCGCTCTGTTTTGGTAATTAACTAGTAGTAACTTAGCTTTTATTCTTACAGTTTAAATTTACAATTAATTAGATGAAGACATCTTCATTAGTACTCATCCGTTCCTTGTTTTTAGCCAACCCCTACAATGGTTTCTCCCTTATTTCTCCCTTATTTCTCCCTAACTCAACATTTCATTTTTACATCATCACTAATTTAATTGTTTTATTTTTATATATAATAAAGCTAGCTTATTTAATTTATAAAGATAAATCAAATAAATAGTAATAAAGTTCGTTGTATTAAACACGGGTACACATTACAACGAAGAAAATTAAAAAAAAAAAAAAAGTACACGAATGGAAATAAAAAATCAAAAAAAAAATTCAAAGAAAAAAAAATTCAAGGGCGGTGGGCGCGGTTTCTATTTGCCCACAATTCTTCGATGATATCGTGTTGTAGTGCTTGATGGGCCTCCTTCTGGTGTATGTCCATGAACGCCTGGAACCGTTCATGTTCGTTGTGCGGTACACCCTGGCGGGCGGACTCGGTTGAGACACCGTGACTCGATGATGCAACACTTGGGTCGTTGGTGACGTCGAGGACGCCTTCGTGTTCATCTTCGATGATCATGTTATGCATGATGATGCACGCATACATGATATCGGCAATATCCCCCTGGTAGAAAAAGCGCGTCGGACCCTTTACCAGTGCAAATCCTCCTGCCAATCCGAGGAACGCGGGGCTACCGCGTCCGGCTGGAGCGAGTAGTGCTCCCCAAATATCTTCGCACGCCCCGACGAAATTCTTCAGGGACTCGTTCTGTCGTCTCGCCGCATTGCAGATACTCATCGAACATGTCGGCGGACCCTCCATATGCCAACTCTGCGGATGCAACAAGGCATTTGTAGGGGCGATAGTCCGGGCTTCCCGCTGCGTCAGCCGGAGGCCGGAACCGGGCACGCGGACAACGCATTAACAATGCGCAGGAAGAGGAGCGCGCATACTTAGCTTTTATTCTTACAGTTTAAATTTACAATTAATTAGATGAAGACATCTTCATTAGTACTCATCCGTTCCTTGTTAATTGAGACATTTTTTTATTTTTAAAAATTTTAAGATAATGAGTCATTTCTATTTTTTGGTAAAAAATAAAAGTTGTTTCTATTTTATTTTTTCTTCATCTCTCTTACTTTATTCACCGTCCAATTAACACAAATTCCTATTTAGGAAGAACGAAGGAGAGATGGAAGAGAATGAAAAAGAGGGAGAAATAGTCGATTTTGAAATTTCTTAGCATTTTATTAATTTTATATTTAATTTTGTTTAATTAATTATGCATTAGTATATTATTAAGTTTTAAAAAATCATTAATTATGTGTTGACCGTTAGTTTTTGACGGAAAATGACCACTTCGACAACGATTTCAAGTGTTTAGGACCACTTCGATAACGATTTCAAATATTTTGGACCCGATTTTCAAAAAGTGAATATTTTAGATCAAATTCGTATTTTGGCTATAGGATCAATTTTAACCTTTATCCCTAAAAATATCTAGCCCAAATTGCCCTTAACTTGGCAGGAGACTAAAGAAGACTTTGCAATTACTCTAAAGAAGAGCAGGGGTGGATGTGAAATTATTTTGATAGATGCAACTTAATTCTGAGGCAATAATTTGCTATATGTCATTAAAATAATAGAGGTTTTTGCACTATAATTCGCATACAATATCTAAAAGTACAACTAAGCCCCTCATTGGATGTAGATGTGATGTCGATTAGGTGGATACATTTACATTAAAATGATTAAACGTTCTAACAAAATTGAATATTTAATACTTCTTTCATTCTTCGTTGATTGTTCACTGTCAATTAATGGGGCGACCACCCCTCCCGGCGATCCGCTATCATGGATCGGATGTTATTTTTCTATTGTCGCCCTCTCTGATAGTTTCCGACATCGTCTCCTCCCCCTCTGTTAGTTTCTGATAAATTTTATTTCAACCCTTCTATTTTTAGAATCCGGGATCGGCCATTAAATGATAGGTAGGTCTCACATCCCAATAACTCATCTCACTCACATTTTGTTATTGTATAAAACTAATAACATAAAAGTGAGACTCATATTACATCAATTTTTTTCAACCAATTATTTCCTTTACATTTCTTAAAACCGTGATAAAATCAAAATGGATAATTATTGGGGAATGAAGGGAGTATAATAATAAAGTATTTCTGAAAATGTAAAATAAGGCAAAGACAAAATTATAAATATAAACACATTATCAATTGAAAGAAAAAAACATTACATGGTAGTACCAACATCCTCACACACACAGAGTGTAGTGTACTAACCGTGGCCGGAACTGAAGCTCGCCTCAATATATCCGACCACCTCTATATCCAGTAGAGTTCAAAATTGACCATTCTTATTAATGTGAAATTAGCCAAAAACAAAATATATTATTGATTCACACCTTTAATTAGTGATTGACTAATGCTACTACCAACGCAAAAACAAAAAGGAAGGAAACCATGTTTTAATTGTATGTCACTGCCCAGCGAATTCGATTTTCCGAGATGACCTCCTCCTCCTCCTCTGCGGATTCTTGCCGGCCGGCTTTTGCGCCTCTTCGCCGGCCTCTTCCATATCGCAGTTCAGCACCGTCTCGAGCTCGTGGTCGTGCCCGCTGTTGCTCACCACGTGGTCCTTGTAGTTCAAGCTCAGGTGAGTCACTTCCGATATCGACTTCGTCAGCAGCGGCCGCGGCCGCTTGAAGAACAGGCAGATCGCCGCGCAGTCGTCCGTCTTCGCGCACGGGAATTTGTGCCTCCACGCCCTCTGCGCCTCGTCGATCAGCAACTTCGCAGCCATCGACCGCTTCCTTGCTGACGACACGATCTTGATCACGTCCGAGTTCGATAGGACGTCCCATATCTGATGAAACAAAACACGAGACCGTATTAATATTTTATTAGTATTATTTTAGAAAAACAAAAACTCGAACGAGCCCACTCAACTAATTTAAATATAGTATAAAGAGAACTGAAAGCGCTATATAAGTTTTATCATTAATTGGATTTAAATCAACAAGAGGATCTACTTGCTTACCCCGTCGGTGGCCAAGACGACGAACTCGTCGCGGTCGGAAATGCGTCGATAGGTGATATCAGGGGTGGAGATGAGACCGTAGTCTTTTAAGCAAAAGTCTCCGAAGGCTCGGGCCATGGCGAGTCCAGGGCAATCTTGATCAGGCATCCATATTCTGTGGACATTTGGCTCTTCCTTCATTGGCAAAACTCTGCCTCTATGGCTTGTAATTCTCGCCTTTTCGGCTGACCAATCAAAACAACGTCGTTTCAATATAATCGTAAGTTATAATTAATTTATATCATTTCATATGATATTAGACCTGGAAGATTAGGTTTGAGATCAACTGAGAGTTGTTGAGCAACAAGTTCATTGTTGGAGTCCCTTGTGCATAGGATGGCACGCGAATCGCCCAAGTTCGCAACTACCAAGTTCCGGCCCTACAATCAAACGACACAAGATGATATCTCTTGATCCACAATTCTAGTCCCATTTCGTGTCTATTATACCGAATGGATGCACACGACACGAAATGAGATCATTCGATCCACAATTTTCGAGTCATATTTAGTAGTATTATTTTTGGAACGAGACACGAAATAAGACGGGTATAATGAGACATGACAATGATCATACCTTTTTAAGTACAGTAACGGATGTGGTGCCGCTTGAATAGCTATCAACTGGAGCATCTGATTCAAGCTCCTCATCCATTTCATGGAAACATTTCACCAACCTATCTTTCCAAAATAGGTTATATGGGTGATTTTCATCACAAACTTGATCACTTTCAGGGTCCATCTTGTAAGATCTCGACTGTTGGTAACATTTTGTGATCTTTGCCGGTAGATAATCACGAACGTAGCGCGAAACCATGTGTCCATTGGGGCCGTGTCCATCGAATATCGAGCACAAGACCGCCTCTTTATCGCCGGCAAAGTTCTTATCACCAAAATCAAATCAAAATTAGTAAAAGTATATAGTTGATATCGTGTTTAAAATCGTGACGACAGATATAAATATTATTTAGGTACCTCCCAAACGGTCATGGCATCTTGATTGTAGCCTTTTTTTCCTTGTTGGGTGTGCATGGCGACGTATTTAGAGGATCCTTGGAGGCGGACGCGGGCTCCTCCCTCGCCAGTTAAGATAATATTGTCGTCATCGACCTCTCTAGGTTTGGCTTCCTCCTCAATAGGGCAGCCTTCAAATCTGCCGACTCGGTGACACGAGCAGCATGCACCCATCTTTTGTCCCTTGATTCTTGTGCGAAGAGGGCCGAGGGACCAAAAGATGGATGCAAGGAGAGCCTAGAGGCTGAAAAATCAGACTCTTGATGCCAAAACTAATATGATATAAAGTTTAAATTGATCAACAAGAATGGTGTGAAGGGAGGATGTGATTTGTTTATATTCAAAGGATAACAATCATTCAGATTTACCAGGAAAATCGTTGCTTTGAGGGGTCTCAGTTTGACCAAATTTAGATGGTCCTAATTAATCAACCAAACCAATTATTTTCCAAATCCATATATAATCCCCTAATAGTAAGTTATAAGCACTATTTTTGGGTGTACGATTACGTTTATGCCACATATCATATTATACTTGGTGTGTTATAAATTTAAATTTGATGCAGCAAGTTAGATTGTACAAAAAAATATGTTATACATGACATTGAGATAGAAACAGTATAAGTATGTAACATAGAAAAATTACGAAGTTATGTATATAGAAGAAAAATACTAACTTTCATTGAAAGAAACATTGTTTTTTATAGGAGACATTCTCTACTAATCAATATTTGCCTATTAGTTTAATAAAAATCCATGTCATTAAAGTAGATGAATGGAATAATATGTTTACAAGTTAGATGCTCCCAAGTTAATTCTTGCAATACAAAATCCAAACAAAATATGATGCTCAGAACACGTGTAATTTTTGAAATTATATATTATTGTTGTTACTTGTTAGGGTCTAATACTCATAACTTAATAGAGGATAACATAGAATATATCTAAAAAGTGTAATTGCACCAAATTTATTTGGAAAAATAGCATTTGATTCATGATTTTATATATGGATTTAAGGGATCATATTCTAATGCTTATAGCACCTAATCCAAAATCAAAACCAAATCTTCACCCTTAGATTTTAAAATGAGTGGATGAGATTAAATCTTACGAATCTCAATAAATAGTAGACAAAATATCAACAAAAGGGTAATATCGTCATTATGTTATCATATGATAATTTTTGTGAATGTTTTTTTATATCAACATAGTGTATTACAAATATCAACAATATGACATAAGAATATCAACACTAGTACAAGAAAATATCAACACATATTTATTGATATTTTTACATGGTTTTATTGAGATTTTTTGATGTATTTGTTGATAAAAATCTGGTTATCAACATTTACGAAAAATAAAATAAAAAATATCAAATTTCATCATTCGAACGTCGTCGGAACATATGCAATTGAGATCTCGTTAGAATTCTTATAAAATTATCTTTAATTTGATATATTTTTTGCGGAAAAAGTAATTTAAATTGAGAGAGTTACGTAAATTTAAAGTTCTAAGATGATTTTAATGAAAGAGAATTGACATTAATACCCTCTAATTTTATTTATTAATTTTTCTAATTAAAAATATAATCCATATAACATTAATCTAATGATTAAGATTTATTCTTAGTTTGTGATTGCTGATGGCTAATTAATTAGCAATTGTTCACTCCCCTCGATTTAAGTATCCTCTAAAAAAATCAGTAATTAATGGTAAATATTTTCTTTCGTCCAAATTCAACACATTAAATAGTGGAGTACTACTAATTCAAAATAAGTTGAGCAAAATATCGTTCTCAGCGCAAAATTTCAAAGTGAAAGTCAACTTAACAACCATTAATTCCTCCTTAGGCAATTATTAATGACTCACCTAGTGACCTAGTCACAATAAATATTCGAGTAAGGTTTTTTTATTAAAGACAAATATGCACATAAATACCAAATATATTTAGGGAGTGCGACAAAATATATTGTGAATTGTGATTGTGATAATGGTAAGACACGCTGTAACGAAGAACAAAAAGCTAGCTTAGTTGTCAAGACGACCAAACCGATAACAGAACAAACACAGTTGTCATAACTTCCCTTCCTTTTCTTGCACTTCAATTCTTCTACATTTTTCCCGAAATCCCTCTTTCAATCACAATTTAGTTGCTTCCATCACCGAGAGAAACAACAACTCATGACTAAGCCTGCTGATGCCGAAGAGCCGCCGCCGCCCGCCGCCGATGCGGAGAGCCAGAGTGCGCCGGCGGCTGCTGCCGGCGGATTCTCCAACATCATCCAGCGGTGGCGGCGCGAAGGTATTGTGAAGAGAGGCTGTGTGGCTTTTCGAGCCTTCGCTTTACTCTTCTCCTTGCTCGCTTTCATTATCATGGCCACCAATCAACACGGCGACGGCAGAAAATTTGACCAATATGAAGAATACAGGTTAAATTAAATTTCTATTTCAATTTCAATTTCTTCTTCTCTCTGTCTTATTTGTTTGATTTTTTTTTATTGTTTTTTGGTAGGTATGTGTTGGCGATTGCAATTCTGTCTGCTTTATACACCGGATTTCAAACAGGGAGGCATATTCATGAAATTCACACAAACAAAGAGATCATTTCACGGAAGAATGCTTCAATCTTTGATTTTATTGGTGATCAGGTACTCTTTTATTATGATGATTTGTTGGATTTCAGTTTGGAATGACAATTCATATGTGTCAATGAAATTGTTATGTGAAAGATGGAGTTTGAATTTAGTAGTATAGTCCTTTGTATGTTGAAGAGCACTAAAACCTAGTACTAGTTGATTATTTGAAAATGCCGAAGTAGCGATTAGCGAATGGCCTGCAAATACATTGTAAGAAGCTAAACCAGTACTAACGAATATGCAACGAATAGGAGAGGCGGGTGTAGGTAGTAGTGCTATGAATGTTCCAGTGTCGAATAATGGTAACATCAGATGAACGTTTGTGAAGGATGAGACAATCGTTCAAGGTTCTTGATCTTTGAGACAGTGTTGTCATATTTGTATGAGTATAGGCTTAATAGGTGAGAGAGGATCTTGTTTTAGCGAAAGGTATGCTAAACATATTGATTTGATTGTGAAAATTTGTCGAATTTGCAGATTGTGGCGTACTTGTTGCTGTCTGCAGCTTCAGCAGCAGTACCTTTGACAAACAACATGCGTCGAGGAGGAGATAACATATTCACAGATTCCTCAGCAGCAGCGATCAGTATGGCATTCTTCGCATTCTTTTCACTAGGTTTGTCGGCTCTCATCTCCGGATACAAGCTCTCTAATCAAACTTACATCTGACCAGCCTCAACATTTGTTACAGAGTCTTTGTATTGCTCTTATTGATTGTATTGTTGATCATTTACTCATATACTATATTTTTTCTTGTAAATTCATGTTTATGAAGAAAAGGAGTCGATTTCCTTTCAGTTGGATACATACATAGTTTGAAATGTAAAGGTTCATTTTTTGTGAATTAATGAAATGAATTATACTCCACTATATTTATGCTATCTCTCGATTTCTTTTCAACCTAATTATATTTTGTTTAGATATTGTTGCAACAAGAAGTGGATATTTTATTGACAAAATGACATGAAAATAGAAATAAATGAAGAAAATTGATCACTATAATGTATGTTCCTTATTCTAGTTTTCTTTTCTTGCACTAAACCTTATATGAGGCCACTGTTCCAAGTTTCAATGGCTAAAAAAAATAAAGAAATTTTATCTAAATCCTATTACAAGATATTACATATACAGCACAAAGTGTGAGTAATGTTGTTGTACATCACTAATCATAGCTGAGAACTAACTGCGCCGTCACCCTTCAGCTGAGGAAAGAATCGAAAAACGAGTCTTCTTTAGGTTCTTGCTTGGCTATGGACATGGAATTGTCCGTATGCTGCTGCATCTGATTATTGTAAGGCCCTGCAGAGTTCCCAAAACCCGAGAAGCCATAGCTATTATCGTTGTTGTGCAGCATCTGCAGCGTGTAAGGGGTTTGGTTGTGGTCCGCCTGCAGCCTGGCAGGGTTGGGGTAATGCACCCCGTTGGTATGTCCAGCCATGGCAGCTGGCCTTATAGCCGTGGGCGCGCTACCGTTGCCTGATACTGCCTGAGGCCTGGTCATGTTGTAGCTCCCACTGCCCCGTGCTGCTGGAACGTCGTGGTTGTGCTTCCCCTCGTACGTGGTGATCACCGCCCTCAGGTCGTGGGACGCCCTCTCCACGTGCTTCCTCACTGGGCACCCGTTGTACGTGCACTTGTAGTAGCTCCTGCAAGAAAATGGGAAGTAAGCATATAGTTCTTCACTCTGTTTTAGTCTTACATTTGGATAATGGTGCCTTACCTAGGATTGGGGTTGCCCTTCACCACTTTCTGGCCGTACTTCCTCCATCTGTAGCCGTCGTCGAGAATATCGATGTCGCTCGTCGTCTGCACCACGATCCTCGGCTCACGAACCGTCCGGCTCCCAGCGGCCGAAACACCCTCACTATCATTCTCCCCTTTCCTACAAAAACAGAGAAAGGTAAATAACTAACTAATTAACCGAATCTTGGTCTCAGACATTGATTACTCTTAAGCCACACCATCACACACACATTCACTCACCATCTCTTAGCTTCGGGCTCGTTGTCATCGTCGTGCATCGATGAGCCCTGCTCGAACTCCTCCTCTCCAAAGGAAGTGGACGAGTTTTCAGGAGTCGTGACGGGATCCACCTGGTCGTTCTCGACCAAGGGCTGGCTTGGCATTCCCGTGTAGGCGGGATTGTGCAGGGCGTTGGAGGATGATCGTCGCGTGGACTGTGGCTTGGGATGATTGTGGCTGCCCTTGTACACGATCTCGGTTATGTGTCCTTCGAGATTGCGTTCGACCTTCTTCTTGGTCGGACAGTTGGTGAACGTGCACTTGTAGTAACTACGAGGATTCTCGCTCCCCTTCACTTGTTTCTGGCCGTATTTCCTCCAGTTGTAGCCGTCGTCGGATTTCCTCTGCTCTCTGGCATACTGTGGCTGTTGTTGAAATGGAATTTGGGCTGGTTGTTGTGCAGGTTGATCTCCATGGATGGGGAAGTCTTGTGAGAAACCATGTTGTTCGGATTTGGACAAAGGTTGTGTTGTTGGAAACTCAGCTTGTTTGTTGAGGAATGTGTTGAGGTTTTGTTCTTGTTCCCTTCTGTATGAATCCTGCTGTGTTCATCAACAGATGATTCAGTTTAACTCAAGTCCAAACCAGTGACTAGAATTCGATTTCTATTGATTAGAGTAAACACGTCTTACAAGTTATAACTCATGCGTACCCGTATGAGTCAATTCAATATTAGAAATTTGTCAGTTTCCATTTTAGATAAGCTCTTATTTTTCGCTAACAATACTCTCTGTCATTTTTTAAAAATCTCAATCTCTTTTCAATTTTACTACTGTTAATTTTGTATAACAATTTGCATCATCTACTATCAGAATTTCCAATTTTACTAATTTTACATAATTTGTGTTATTTACTATCAGGACTGCTGAAATTAGGTAGTATTGTATTTTATTTACTAAATAATGTAAATTATGTAACAGTTGATGTAGAGATGATAGAGTTTGACAAGCACGCGCGAAGCCAGCTGTTGTAAAAGAGATGGGATCTATTTTAGAGACGACTTTAAGAGGTCAGAATAAATAATTTAAGCTCCATAGGCCTAATAATGCACACACAATAATACTATAATATTGAAAGACAGCGAAATCAAATTTGGACACACAACAATGTTACGCAATCATACTAGATATTTAAAACACCACATAAGTCTAAACAAGATAAGAGCAAACCACGCAAGTCAACTGAGTAGGAAGCCAAACACACAATGCAAATTAATATTAATATAATTAAAAAATATCTTCAATAAATACTGCATCAGTCTCATATCAATAATCTTAGTAATAAAATTTACATATTTTAATTTAAAATTGATAAAGTATGATACAAAGTAAGAAGAAAAACAATTAAAATATAATTATTTAAAATTGGTTCAAGATGCATTCGCCCCTACAAATAATCATAGTAACGAACGTTTTGCATTTTAATATGAAATTAATAAAATATGAGAGAAATAGAGTGGAAAATATTGAAATATAAATATATTGATCGTAGACCGAAGTATTAAAAGATAAGAAGGAAAAGAAAAAACATACCATAGGATTGGATGTAAACATGGTAGATGGATTTGAATTCCTTGTTTGAGATTGAAAAGAGAAATCCGAATAATTCCTCTCCTCCTCCTTGGCAGCAAAGCTCCCGGTGGTCGGAGAGGGAAGAACCTGCAAAAGAATCTCTGTTGTCAGGCTATTGCACACGAACATGAATTTACTACAAAAGTGCAACGGTTTACTTACGTTGGAGGACGAGAAAAGGACAGGAGAATCTAGGAGGATGGAAGGGCTCAAGCTAGGAGGAATGGAGAGGTAGGAGGAAGGAGAGACAGGGGGAGGGGAGAGAGGGAGAGAGGAAGGTGGGAAAGACTTGTATTTTGGGATTTCGATATTTTTGCTAAGTATGTCTGAATTCATACCCCAACTGAAACGAGATTTGGGTCGGCTCATGGCGTCTTCTTCCTCCTCCTCTTGTTGTTTGTTGGGAGAGAGAAGATCGGTGAAGGAAGTAGACATGAATTGTGAAGGGGAGAAGATGTGGTGATTGGAATTGTTTGCAGAAGTGTTTAGGCTTCCGCTTGAAGAAGCCATTTTTAGTTTTGTTTGTTGTGGGAGATTTGAATGAAAAAATGGAAATGTGAAGAATTAGAAAGTGTTGGATTGTTTTGTGATAATATATATATGCATAATATAAATATAGAAATTAAGAAGTGAAGTAGCTTCTGAGAAGGTTGCTATATGTTTGACCGTGGAATTTTCACTTCTTTTTTTTTGGTCAAAACGTGTGGGTTTGACTGATTCTCGGCTGCTGAAATGACTCATCCATTATTTTCATAATAATTATAGATAAATTGTTGGAAAATCTCAAAGTTTTATCAAATTCTAACAAATATTGTAACTTTAAAAAATGGCATATTATATCATAATTTTGGTATTCTTTTTCTCATAATCTCATATTTGAAGGAAATTATATACGACAAAAGTAAAATATTCAGCTACTTAAACGACATTGTTAATACACCTAACCACTTACATGTTTAATATTTGCATGTATATGTATGATGTTAATTAAGTTAAAGCAGATCGCATGCTAGAATTTTTCTCCATGAGATAATGAAGAAAATTGTCAAGGTTACATAATTGGAGTGTTTTAGACAGTTGCAGAATTGTCCCAATCTCTTCTCTTTTTTGTGATTAGCATTCATGAACATAATGAACACTGTACACACGTGTGGATGATTTATCCAACATTTTTTTTCTTTGCACTTGATTGATTGTCTTACTTTTATTTTGCTGAACATAGACATGATATGTCTGCATATTTTATCCTAGTACTGTGTGTCTGTGTCTGATAATTGTAGCAACCTTAATTTCTGTGTTATGTTATCAGTCATTTGAAAATTATGCAGTTTATTTCTCCAATGAATAAAAGATTTAATCATTGACTCAGGAGTGTGGAATCTTTGATTTTTCTTCCTCTTTTATTCCTATATACACACATTAATAATTTGCAAAATTAAGGAGAATATATACACAATATGATAGTAGTACATGGTTATTATGGAATTTTGGAAGTACAATATACATTATAGATGTCCGAATGACATGTACTGATGAAATGGAACACGAGACTGCAACACGAAAAGGTAACGAATAAACAAAATTGTTGCCTCTTCCAAAGCAAAGAGAGACGAACAACTGCTTGATTCAAAATTGTGCTACCGCCTATCACAAAATCAAGAAACGGGACGAACCTTTAACACGTTCTCTACAGCTTCGAGATGATCGCCAATTCGCTATTAATCTGCAGTTTTCTGGTTCTCGTTACTCTATCTCGTTAAAATGAAGCTTCCAGCACTTAGGATCTAACTCCTCCTGCAAATCAAGGAACGGATGCTTAGTTGCAGAAGGGTATTCGACTCGTTCATAGGCTCAAAGACACAAGTGAAACCATGGGTACCTGAAATACTTTATCCCTCCACAGGAAAGTGCAGCCACGGGCTTCTAGATGTTTCACAAGAAGCTCTGGCAGTGAGGTTCTGAACGAAGCCTGAAGCTTCACTTTGGTTAGTCCGCCACACGCCAAGAGTGCAGCCACGAGCCCTCTGGGAGTCAAGCCCCTCACATGGAGAACGGTCATGCTCTGTAAACAGCTTATACTTGCGAGGGAGACGAGCCCCACATCAGTCACCGATGTGTACGAAAAGTTAATCTGCATAGAAAACAGTCTAAGATGGAGTTTCTTATGCGATGATATGTGATGAAAAGGGGGTAAGAATGTCGAGCACACCTGTTTGAGGTTTTGAGAGAAGCGGGCAAGAGAAATCATTCCAGCATCATCGATGTTGAGACACTTTTTTATGTCCAGCTTGGAGAGTTGCTTGCATCCCATAGCGATGGCTTCTAGACCAACTGGAGTTATAAGAAGGCATCCCCGAGTTTCTAGTGTGTTCAGCTTCGAGCATTTTGACAAGGACATCAAGGAACGATCCGTGATGGATTTACAATATGCAATGTTGATCATTTCTAGGTCACGACAGCCACTAGCAATGGCTGAGATGCTAGAATCACCAATTCCATCAGATCTGGCAAACAAAAGATAGTACTATTAGAGATAAACGGAAGGGAGAAAAGCTTCAAAGCAACCGAATATGTTTGTCATTTGTATGCTTGATATACATCATCTGCAGATATGAGATAAATGCTGACCTGTATAAGTCGACCTCTTTGAGCTTTGAGCAAGACATGCCAATGTGGATGAGTCCCTCGTCGCTTATATTCAGGCAGATCCCAAGTTTTAAGCTTCTGAGTCGAGAGCACGTGGAGATGGATCTCAGACCTGGATGCATATCACTTGAATCAGCATTACTGAAAATCCTCTTAATATATAACTGAGCCAAACGAAGCACTTAGTTACCTTCGTCATCAATTTCATTATCAGTAACATCAAGCTCCTCCAGAAACTGGCACCGCTGCCCGATCAAAACAAAAGCCTCAGCTGGAATCAAGGTACACGATTCCATCTTGAGGGAAACGAGGGAGGTACAAGAATTTGTTATATGGGCAACCGATGCACTAGTTATTTTGCGGCAGCAGGTGATGTCTAGTTTTCTCAAGTCTTTATGCTTCGTAACAAGGGAGGAAAGTCCTTCATCTGTCACTCCTAAGCACTTGCTTAAGCTTATCTCACTCAGTGATACACACCAGTTCCCAATGGCTTTGAGTCCCGAACACGTAACCTTGCAACCATCAAGTTTTATGGATTGCAACATTGAAAGCTTTTGCAAACTATCAGCAAGAGCAAGATCCACCTGAAAATTCACTAGTACATTAGTTAAAAATTTAAAAATATACAACTGTAGGCATTGTGGGGAAAGATGGAGACTCACGCGAGAACCATATGATAAGATGAGTTGCCTCAAACTCGCAGTAGCAGTGGTGAGAGAAGATAAACCCACATGACTTACTTTCTGACAGCTCGACATATCAAGGGTCTGTTGAAACAAAGGATGCTAATTAAGGGCAAAGCACAAGTTCTGCTTGAAGATTGATAAAGAGTAAGGAAAACACTATTGAAGTGTGTAAATTCAGATTTTTCATTGTCAAAGAAAACTGTAAAGTTATACATTAAGTGAAAGTCCTTGAGTCTCTAAGCATGCTTATTCCAAAAATTAATACCTCCAGTGATTTGCATCCTTGGTTGAGAGCTGCAAGGCTGTCATCATCGATTCCAAAACACCCTTCTAGAACCAAATCTTCAAGGCGCTTCAACTCTAAGACTTGCGACAAGCATTTATTGGTGATCTACATGACAGAAAATAAGAGTCATTATCAGTCTTGTAGTCCACGAATATTGCTCACAGAAGCTACATATGTTTTAAATAATACAGATTCAACTATTAAACTATATTTTAAGCACAAAAAACTCATTAAAGCATTATGTGTGAATTCTGCATACAGACAAAACAAACAAGTATAGCAATTAGCAAGTGAATATATTTGTGATTCAAACAATAGGTTAGAACTCAAGTATTCTTAGTAATTTCTATTCAAAATCAACACAAATTCAAATCATTGGTCCCTGTAACATGCACTGAGAGATTCTAAGCTAATCATAATAAAATAGAACTCATTCTACAGCTTTCCTTATTCCGTAAGGGTAAAATATGCTATCACATTAAAATTCTTCCAGCAAAGACGCAGCAGCGCTAACAATATTGACCGGTCACCGTATTTAGACATGTGCTTAGATAGAACTACCCATACATTCACCATCATGAAAGGTTCAAATTCATTACATAATTTCAGCTTTATCAGACAGCTCTCATTAACACTCCCAACCAAATAGCTTAGCACTTCCGGGAGAGATAGGTAGCAAGAACGTTTAATTGCCACAGTCAGGGACTGATACCTAGCAAGTATTACGCGGAAGTACATCAACTTTGAAATACTAAAATCATGTTTAGTTTTCTAACATATGAAGGAGAAACACTCAAGGTTAAGACCTCAGACCTCAGCCTACTGATAGGTGTAAGGTCAACTTCAAATATTTAGTATACATAAATGAACTTATTTCATTTAGTTATTCCACAAACAACAACTAGGGAAATAAACAACATGAGAACTCAGTAAAACAACTAAATCACAATAAACCATCAAAAACAGAATCAAATAATCAAGAAAACATTCTTAAAATCAAGCTGCAATACCGGCAAGAAGGAAAGATCCAAACTTCGAATATCTTGACACTTGACAGCAATCAACCCCACCCCCAAATCACCAACACCCAAACACCATTTCAAGCTGAGAAACTTGAGCTTCCTACAGCCCACAGCAATACAACCTATCCCAATGTCAGTAATAGACTTACACCTAACCAACCACAGCTTCTCCAAGTTCTTGGCTTCGGCTATGGTGGCAGCCGCCAAGTCCTTAAGCTCTGTCGCATTCGACAGATCAATCTCCACCAAATTCCCACAACTCACCACCAAATTAGACAGCCCCACATGCCCAAAAAACTTGGACCTAGACAGATTGATCGACCGCAGCGTTTCCTTGCAATAACTCGACACAACATCAAGCGTGGCATCGGTGACTCTGGGACAGAGAGAGAGATCGAGATTTGAAACATGAGGGTATCTGAGCAAAACTTTGCTCAGCAGCTCCGAGCGAAGGGGTTTCAGGAGCTTCCTGTGGCGAGACTCAATGTCGTAAAACGAGCGGCAAACGAGAGAAAACGACTTCCTATCAACTGGGTTTTCGAGGAAATCAAGAAGTGTGAATACTATCTCTTCTGATAGGAGATCGAAGCGGCTGAAGGTGGGTTCTGGGATTGATTTCTGCTTCTTCATCGCGGCAAAGATCGAAGCTTTTTCGGGTAATGAGGCTAAAAATTGGATCTTTGCAGCTAAATCGGCGATATTTTGTGGATTTTTGGGCTCTACCCCTGATTTTTTCAATAATTTGTTAGGTGAGGAAGAATGGTTGCAATCATGCTAAAAATAGTGGTGTGTATAAAATTGAGGAGGGATTTATTGAACAACCGTTAACCGCAAGACTCTAATAAGTGAGTTTTATCAGTAAAGAGGAGAGAGAGAGACATAGGTATGGACATGAATTGAGGAATAAGGATTTTGGGATTGTAATTACAATGCTGCCCCTTTTGAAAATTGGTGTGTTTATTTTTCTTTTTTGATTTTTTTTTCGAATAAATGCGCTGAAATATGATAGGAACTGCTACTTGTTTAGGAGTTCTATTTTCTTTATTGAGTCATTTTTTAGCAAAAAAATTATTCTATTTTTTAATTTAGTATTTTAATATTTTAGATTTATTTTATTTTCTTTACATTACATTGATAAGCATACAATCACGAGCTGATATGTCATGATATTGTTCGAGAGTAACCAAAGTGTAAGTTAAAAGATAATTTTGCAGATATTAGAGTAACACAATAATAATAAGGCTAGCATATAATAGTATAAAATTATTAATTATTTTTATACTAAATGAATTGGTATAAATAAGTATACTATTCCGTATAGTTGATTTTGACAGTTGGCGTACGGGAAAGGACATGTGAAAGTGGCAAGGGTAGTTTGGGAAACAGAAAAGTCGCTGTCCTCCACCTTGGGAGGTTGAATGGAAGAGTGGACATGACTTATCTGGTGTAGAATATATGTGAGGAAGGACTAACTTTATTTTTGTCACTACTTTGTATTTTCCATTTTCATTATTTCTATGATTATTCACACAAATGTTTAATTTAGGTCACTCCCAACATATTTTTATAACGGAATAATGACTCACTTGTCATATTTAGTGTAACTGAGGTCAACTTCTTTTATGTGCATTAATGAATTTGTAGGATAAATTGGTGTAACAATTTTGAATTTTCACATATATGTCTTGTAATTTTTAAAATCAGTCGTAATATATTTTTCTTAATTTTATTGTGACGAAATATTCTTGATTTCTTATTTGTAACATGTTGTTAATTTGACGAACATATATTTCAAATTGATGA
Source organism: Salvia hispanica (assembly GCF_023119035.1). Taxonomy (NCBI): domain Eukaryota; kingdom Viridiplantae; phylum Streptophyta; class Magnoliopsida; order Lamiales; family Lamiaceae; genus Salvia; species Salvia hispanica. The sequence goes on along the minus strand of NC_062968.1, from coordinate 51,859,600 downwards.
TGTATTAGAGTTATTTGGTAAGTATTTTGAGAAAACAAATGACATTCTTTCGTCCTAAGGTACTTGGAAGCATTTCTTTTAGACACAAGATTGAAAAAATGATCTTTAAAATTAAAATTGTAGAGTAAAATAAGAGAGAACACTAAGTAAGACAGATAAAGAGAGGATAAAGTATAAGAGAAATAAAAAATAATTAAAAAAAACTCAATTCTCATGAGACGATAATAGGGAATATGAGACGTTAGGAAGTAAAATTTATGGGCATTCTTACTTCTCAATATAATTTTTGAGATCGTCACATCAAAATGCATGGTGTTTAGAGTTGATTTATAAATGTTCGATTTAGATTTTGATAAAGAAAATTGTGAATTTTTAATTTGCTTTTATATAAACAGTGAAAATTTGAGAAAAAAATAAACACATAAATGCGATATACTACTATGTTAAAAAAAAGAAAAGAAAAATATGCTTGACTCAAATTGAGGCTATGGTGATAAATGAGATTCAAATTGATAAAAGGGTGATGAACGTATATTACAGGTTGGATGGGACGGCCGTACTTATGCATCGATTTACGCACTTATTACACTAGGCGTTACCGCTGACACGTGTATCTTCTAGAAATATATGGTCCAACACAGAGAAAAATAAATAAAATTAATTAACCAAGTACATAATCCAACTTTCATAATTCTGAATTTTACTACTACTATCTTTTAATAATTATTAATAGTAGCAATTAGTTTAATTTTTACTTAGAGATTTTATCTGTGATTTGTAAATGCAGTCAAATACTATAACTAAGACTTCTACCCGGGCAGCACCCGTACATTTTTTGTCCTTTAAAATTATTGGTCAAATATGTGTAATGAAAGATGATTTAATTATAAATTAAATATATAATCGCATGGACCATGTAGAAAACAATTGAGAGAGAGAGGTGGAGACTTATGAAGGCTTTAACGAAAATGCAGCTTTCATTCTGCGGTGTATTATTGTAGATTTCACATAAATATTTGAAATTTTCTCCAAATTATGTTTGTGATAATTCCTGAACTAGCTAAGCACTGGAATTCGATTTTATCAATAAGGTCAGATTGTAGAATTTATTGTGGGGATTTGCTCACACGTGATGTTAGGATTTGGTGGAATGTATATCAATATATCATGTTCTAATAATCCCTTACCACTTCGTACGTAATCTTTATTGGTTTCCACAAATTCTTCGAATGAGAATAGTAGTATATATTAAATTACTTACTATAAAAAAATACTACTAATATTTTCTAGACCAGATATTTGCAACTTCAGTTTAATAATTTGTCACGTATAAAGACTGGTCTCTGATTATTATAGTAATGTTTTTAAACCAAGGAAAATATTATATTTTCATAATTATTCATAGGCGAAATTTGTTGCTTATAAAAATATGTAATTCCCACCGGACAAGATTATAGATATTTGTCACTTATCAATTATTCATACCAAAAAAGCATGTGAGGATTCAATGAAGTTCACGTCCAGCCAGAATTAATTAATAAATAAAGATAAATTTCATCTGGACCAAATTTGTATATAATTGTCAGCATGATTTTGCACCAAATAACGCCTACACCAGACCACCCTACTTAGAAAAACCATTAACTAAGCACAGAGTCAGCAATCTCATCTTTAAGTTGATTATTTGATTCAAACATACCCCACCACCACAAAATATCTCACTCCCTCCGTCCCTAAAAATTCATTACCATTTGATCTGGCACGAGTTTTAAAAAATATAATAGAAATTGAGTATAAAAAGTTAGTGGTATATAAACCTATTTTTATATATTAGTTTTAAAATAAAATATGAGTGAAAATAAGTTAGTGGAATGTGTGATCCACTGACAAAAAAAGTAAAAAGTAAAAGATAAACAAATTTTTAGGAACAACCAAATAGAAATAAGTAACAAATTTTTAGAAACAATCAAATGTGTGATCCACTACTTTAAAAAAAGTAAAAAGTAAAAGATAAACAAATTTTTAGTAACAACCAAATAAAAATAAGTTCCCTCCATCTCATTGAAGATGATCCACTTTCCTTTTTTGTTTGTCCCAATCAAGATGACTCATTACTTAAAATGGAAATCCTTTTATCTCTACTTTATTCCCTCTCTCTTACTTTACTCTCTCCACTTAGCACACAAAATAAAGTTGCATAAAATCCCGTGCCGCCAAAGAAATGGGTCATCTTCCTTGAAACGGAGGAAGTAACAAATTCTCATGGACGGGAGAAATATTAAAAATAATCAACTTTGATTCAACTCCCTCTAAGACATAAGTCAGATGATGATTTTTTCAACACTGTACGATACAATTGTCTTGTACGGTAATCTTGCACGGATATTAGTGACTAATTATACTTTAGACCAATTCAATTCTCTCATTTGAGTTTCCAAGAAACTTCCCTAGTCAATTCTGAAGACCAATTCAAATCATTTAAGTCATGAACTCGGAATAAAACAAGGTAATGAAGTCACTAATTTTCTAATTAATTGGTAACTAGTATTAGAAATCATAAAATTATGTAAAGTACTAAATCATCTATGCTCCAAATAATCATCTTCTAAATCTTTTAATTTCAAGCCACATTAAGAATAACAGAGTACATTTAACTAAAGTTATCTTTTTGTTCAAGCATATTAAAACATGTGCTAAATTAATAATTTGACATGATCACATGAATTAAAAGTACATATGAGTCCACAGAAACACTAACACCCTTTTGGCAGCAACTTTAACAAGGATATTCGAGCTAAGGATGCCATCAAGCACACACAACCAATAAATTTAGCGCATCAACATCTTCATCACCCTGCATTATATTTTCCACACAGATTGGATCATCAAAATTCCAATTCAAATCTGAAATCAAGGATGCAAGTTCTGTGCCTTACGAAACTACATGTACATAGTTTGTAGAGCATAACGTAAAAGGGAGAGCCAATGCAAGACAGCATGTCATGATAATCACCAAGACAAAATGCAAGCTGTGAGAAGAGAAGTGGAAAATAATTCGAACGCCACAACAAAGGTCCAACTCAGTTCTATGTTTCATCCATATTCACGACTTAATGGTTAAGATTGATCACATTTACTTGTACTCTCGAAGAGACTTTAACCAATTCTTATTCTTCATTTGTGAGTATACCAGATTAAATGAAGGCGGTGTCTCTACACCTTTGGAATGTCACCGTGCACTCAAAGAATACCAAGAGAAAAGTAACCTTAATTAACTTGACCAAACTACATGCTAATGGACTCCTTCATGCTAACAAGCTAGCACCATTTCATTCGTTTCGTAGATCGTTACTCAACACCCTAAATAAATAACACTAGGCTGATGGTTTTTATTAACAATGAAGAAAGATATACTCCCTATAAAAGAAAAGAAACATGAACAGTTTCTGAAGGTGTACGTGTACCACCTGTTTAGCAATGCTTCCATTTACAGAATTAAACCCCCTCCAAATCCTAACTAATGATTTCAGCCCTATTTAAAATACTCCCTCCGTTCCCTCATAGTTGAGGCTGAATTTTTCGGCACAGAGTTTAAGAAAGGGATGTTTAGTGTGTTAAATAGATAGATAAAAAAGTAAGAGAGAAAAAAACGTAGAGTGAATAAAGTAAAGAGAATAAAGTAAGAGAGAGTAAAGTAAGAGTGAGAATTAAGTGTTACTATAAATAAAAATAACTCAAATATGAGGGACCAGAGGGAGTATTACCTTACATACACTTCAGAAATAGCCTAACTCATAAGTCATAACTAGTCCAAGTGGAGCTTAAAATAAACAAAGAACAAGAGAATTTAGATGATTCTTATCGCTTATGAGTTGAGGACAGTTTGGGGATGTTAGGAGTGTATTGAAAAGGCCCCTCATAAAAGATCAATTGGTGTGTGTATGGAGATACTGCATGGGCGTAGGTAGATGCATCCAGAAAGTAATTTCACTAAAATCTAAATGCCCTCGTCTTACTCTCAACCATTAAAAATATTAAATAGGAGACAAGTGTCTAAATTATTTCCCTAAAATCTAATATGCCCATATTATGTTATGGCAGCTAGCATATATGCCTCCAATATACATTATTTGAATGGTGGCTGAAGAATTCCACAACCTTGAATTGGATACTTTAAGGGCAACAGGTTTTTCAACTCAAGTTTACTGTAACCAGCAATTAATTAATTTATACACCCCAAGGATTACCTCTTAATTCATTCAATTCTTGAGTTATCCAATAAATCTTCTCTCTGAAGATTGACGTATACAATGAAAAATGTTTACCTTTTTTCTACACAATCCAGTGTAGGTGCTTATGATATCAATCCCCATGCATAGAATAAAGAAGATTTGAAGTAAAATGATTTGAATATATGAGGAAATAAATTCAGCAGCAAATATATAGGAATAAAATCAACCACAAGTGCTGACTATGAATTATATTTCCCTATTTTAAGTAAGTAGGATATGGAGGGATTTGAATAATTAGACTTGATTTGAATCAATTGGGTGCAAGTTTGGTGGGATTTTTATATTGGAAACTCCTATATATACTATGTAGGTTTTGAGGAATGGATCAGAAAAATATCAATTGTATAGTTTTGCCTTTTTGGAGGATTGTTTCTTTCGTTTGTTTCAGTGTTTCAAGTCAATTTACATCCGGTCCAGTTCTTATTCAAAGATATTCTCTTTGTGCCTTTCACTCCATAAGCTTAATCGTAATTTCAGCTTGGATGGAGCAGGTGCTTAATTGCAAGACATAACTAACAATCCAGTGGCAGCATTCATGAGTCACTACAACTAATTCAGATTGGGAATCACACATCAAATATGATTGGAGTGTGATATGCTGCTCTATCAATCCACAAACAACTTTCTTCAAATACGATTGGAGTGTGAAGCTGCAGTTACATCCTATAATTAGTTATTGACTCTCATTTATTTTGCCTGTGGCACTGGGCTTACAAGTCGTTCCCTGGTTTGAAGTTTAACAAAATGACAGTGTCGAGCAACAACCTAGTGGCTTACAAGTAAGCACAAAACATCAAACGCCACAATGATGCCATTTATATCCAAGACCTAAAATCTAAATGATATGCCATTGGAAATAAGACTAAATGACTGCCATTTTAATAAGAAAAAGCACATAAACAAAAGTAAGTAGAACCAGCACAAGGATAATCATTTAACAAGAAGCTATAAATAAGAGGTCCAGTCCAGTACAAACAGAAGCCACATAAGAAAATGATAAAAAATCACAGAAACAAAGTTACAGTTTAAATTAAAATTGGAATCAAGCTCCATTAAATAGAACAGCAACTCACCTTCAAGTTGATTAACAAAGCACATAGCTGGCTGGATCAAGAATCACCCACCAATTAATCTGTATCTGAACCTGACTCTGAATCAGAATCTGAATCACTCGCAGTATAACCTGTAAGGATAACAAGTTCCACAACTCCTAAGTCCAAACACTCAATTTCAATTAATTAAAAATATTAATTAAAAACATCAAAAAAAATAAAGCTAACCGGGTCGTTTATTGCAAACTTTCCAGACCGAAGACCTGACTCTGGAAGCCCTACGTATCCAAATCTTCCCCTAAATTGGCAGAAGTTGACAATTAAACAAAATCCCTAAAACCGAACGCAATTGGAAATCAAGCATCTTAAATTGAGCAAGCTTTAGCAAGTAATACCTTGTTAGCGTCTTTGGAGATGCCATAGCCACAATTATACATCTGGCCGACGAGCACCTGCATATTGATATCGCCAGTTTTGGCCTCCTTGAGCGTGTCTTGGAACCAGCGGTGTACGCAGTCGTTAACCACCTCTGACAGCGGAAGCCCTCGCTGATCCGCCGCCTGTCCAGCCTCCATCTCCGGCTTCTTCCCCTTCGAATCGTCGGAATTTTCGCTCTTGCAGTCGTTCAGCTGCCGCCGCCTTCCGCTCCACTGCCAAGATGATTTTCCAATTTACTTAATTCTCTCTTTTTTCTTTCTTCTTTGGCGGGAGAGAATTTATAAGTCGTGTTAACTATGGGCTCTCAATGTAAGTGGGCTCCAAATAAAAGCCCATACAGATCTTTTCCAGCCCATAAACTTCTTCAACGTTAAAACTTTTTAACAGTTAACAAAAAAGTCTTGGCTGATTTTTTTATTGTCCGGGTGTTCGGTTACTCGAGATCAAATCGTGACACTCTCCAAATTAATAGCATCTCCGACCATTTATATTAAACTCAAACTATTTTAGTATACATCAAATAAAATTTGACTCTGACTATTTGCACTAAACTCAAACTTAAAAAAATATTTGCTACATTATGTCTTTTTACTCATAAAATTTGAAAAAAAAATGATTTTAATTTAGTGTAAACCTAAAGATAAGTATTTTTACTTAAAAATAAAAAATGAAATTAATTTTTAAATAGCATTAGAGCTAATTATCTGTCTTACTTTAGATTTTAATGTACCCTTAGAGATGGTCTAAGCAACAAATAACATTTTAATGTACCCTTAGAGATGGTCTAAGTAACAAATAACATGCGCTTTATTACATACTCCATTTGCTAGCAATGAGAGTCCTTTTAGCCATTTTGGTCCTCCACCAATAGAATCTCATTTTACTTTTACTAGACCTCATATTCCATAACTCATTTCCTCATGTTTTATAATAATACTGGAGTAATATATAGTATGACTCGCATATCAATAATTTTGACACGAGTGAGATACAAATAATTAGTAATTTCAACTAATGATGTATCTTCTACATATCTATTCGAGCAAGTATTCACCAAGACAAAATCGAAAAGGACATGCTTTGTACAGTTGAAATTTTTTTGTTACACTACTCATCCTCCAACATACACACACAGCAACCAAACCAGATAGTGCTAGCAGCGCTTCTGTTTTATCCGTGTGTCGAACATATTTACACAGACTCGACTCTTGCCCGGAAACATCCATAGCTGGTGGAAACTTGAAGAGATAGTGGTGGATGAGGAAGGAAGACATTTTGGAATAAACTAGCAGGCAAGATTCATGAATCACTCCAATTATCTTCATCATCTTCATCACTACCAGCCAAGGCCTATAGCATTTGATCGCTTCTGTTAATAACTATGAACAGCGTAAAACTAGGACAATAGGGTATCTGAGGAAAAGAGAATGAGACCTGGCGAATTGCATTTGCTTTCTCCAGAATTGCAGCAACTTTAAGATTGGTGTTAGGTCCTGGAATGCTACTAGGCTTTGTTGTTGCAGCAGGTTTCAGGTTGAAGGACTGACCAACAAAGGTGGATGTGAGCGTTCACCATAAACAGCTGTAAAGTTTGCGTAGCATAATCAAATCTGTTCAATCGTACCTTGGCTCTTATTTGATCCAGGAGAGCATCTCTTCCTTCTTGCTTTTGTTTCTGAGGTCCGACTTGTTCAGTAACCTTCCGCAGCTGCAAATAAGTTGCAGCTTCTTGCTTTTGTTTCCGAGGTCCGATTTGTTCAGTAACCTTCCGCAGCTGCAAATAAGTTGCAGCTTCTTGCTTTTGTTTCTGAGGTCCGATTTGTTCAGTAACCTTCCGCAGCTGCAAATAAGTTGCAACAAGAATAACTTAAGACTGTGGAAAATTAATTGTGATTTCAATCAAAGGAACTAAGGATACTTACTCTACTCTTATCAAGAGCAGCAACAGAACCAATAACAGGGTTGCAAGTTCGAGGAAGTTTGATTGTTCGATACCCTTTAGCAACTCCATCTTCCACAGCTGGTGAAGGAACTACACAATCCTGAATGGGTAATACAAGATGAAGCTGCTGCTTTTGCTGCGGTGTTTCTACTTCTGGTGGTGGGTGAACTGCCTGATCCATGTTATCACCCTCTTCTTTTAAAACGGACTGTGGGACTATTTGAATAGGCAATTTTACCATTTGACTCCCTTCAGCAACTTCAACTTCATCTTCTTCAGCTGGTGATGGGACCTCTTTGTCCATTGTAGGACTCAAAAGTTGTTGCTGTGGCTGTAGCTGCACCTGGTCCTGCTCGTTTTCTATTTTTTGTGGGAGGCCAACCATCTTCTGAACTGGAGATTCTTTCATATGTCCAGGCACGGAACTAACATTTCCAGTGGAGGTTGCTTCTGGAAATACATCCTTGATTTCCATTTTCTCTACCTCTGTAGTAGACGAGGCATGCTGAGGCATACCTATTTGAATAGGCAATATTACCATTTGACTCCCTTCAGCAACTTGAACTTCTTCAGCTGGTGATTGGACCTCTTTCTCCACTGTAGGATTCAAAAGTTGCTGCTGTGGCTGTGGCTGTAGCTGCACCTGGTCCTGCTCGTTTTCTATTTTTTGTGGGAGGCCAACCATCTTCTGAATTCGAGATTCTTTCAAGTGTTCAGGCATGGAACTAACATTTCCTGTGGATATCTCAGGAGGAAAGATTGCTTCTGGAAATATTTCCTTGATTTCCATTTTCTCTTCCTCTGTAGTAGACGAGGCATGCTGAGGCTTGGCTATCCTCCACTGAAGTGGAGGGAGAGGTGGCAAAGAAGGTGACTGGTGCAGGTTCATCTGATTAGTTTCAGGGGGGGAATTACCAAGGGGGAATGTTAACCCCGATGGATCCTTGGGATAAACAGAAGCATCAGTGCCATCGTTTTGTAGACCTGGAAGCGCCGGCACTGAAGGTGAATAGTCAGGAGGTGGAAATGATGAGGCAAAATTGTCAAATCCTTTGTCATTATAAGGATCCAACATCTGCAGTTGAGTTGTAGGAAATGCAGATGACAACTCTGAACTTATAATTTCAACAGAATTAGGCAAAGCATCTTCAATAGCGGCAGAATGTAATTCAATATTTTCTGCCAAGACCGATTCTTCAGCCACAGAAGCAATGTGTAATGAGTCAACATCCGAGACGATATTCTCTAGACCACTTTGATGGAAAGAATCATCTTCTGTATCTAGGACACTTTGCTCCATAGGAGTCAGAATTTGTGATGCATTAACCATATCAACCCCCTCAGAATCAAGACATGAACCAAAATCAGTATGCGATACTTCCGGTTTGAGATGATCATCATGCTTCGTTTCACAGACTGCAACAAAATCTAGTGCAGCAGCTTCTCTGTCATCCACTTCCTCCACTAATTCGCTACGACTTCCTGAAATATCACTCCCTGCTTCCTCCTCCACCTCCGATTCCCTATTCAATCCAGAAAGACTGGTTGCATGATTCTCAAGTATACCCAGACCCAGATCATCATGCTTCGTTTCACAGACTGCAAGAAAATCTAGTGCAGCAGCTTCTCTGTCATTCACATCCTCCACTAAATCGCTACGACTTCCTGAAATATCACTCCCTTCTTCCTTCTCCACAGATTCCCTATTCAATCCAGAGAGACTGGTTGCATGATCCTCAAGTACACCCAGATCCTGAAAGCAAGGAACATGCTCTTCCACCAATATATTAAGGCCTGAGGGTGAACTGACATTCTCCAAGATAGTATTGTCAGAAACTGCAGGTGTAGAGCAAGCCATCCTAGCATTCTCAGATTGATCTGTACTTGGATCTAACTCATCTAATGACTCAGTCATTTGATTCGGTAATTTCAAACATGCGGAGCTAGAAATTTCAGAATGTTCTACTTCAGCAATGCCACTGTCCAGGTTGATACCATCCCTTTCTGTGGTGTAAGATATCTCTGAAGAATCTTCAAGTTTGTCTGGCATACAAAATGAATTTTCTGGAGCTGAAAGACCGCTGGGGTTGGCATCATCTGTTATCCCTATCTGCAAACCTATAACTTCTGAAGTTTTGGGGAATCCAAGTTTAGAAGTTCCATTTATTGCTGTTGGTCCTTCATGAGTAACAAGACCTTCCTCCAACAAAATAGGAGTTTGACCAATACCAGGCAAAGTCAAAGTCCCTGTGCTGATCTGATTAGAGCAATGCTCCTCAGAGTCCAAAGTTTCAGAAACAACACTTGGATCTTCATGATAACAATCGCCACTTAGATCTCTTTCGTCTCCTTCAGAAACTTCTGACGCGACATTGTCTCCGTTATGCGCTATTTCAATGTAATCATTTGCAAAGTTATCAGTCAACTTCGCGACCTTTTTGTCCAATTTACCTGGAATTGGGTTCTCCTTTGATAAGATCACTTCAGTATCAATTCTGTGTTCATAAATATTATCAGCAGTGTTCACGGTGAAAGGTATATTCTGAAACTGATTAAGACCCTTCTGATCAGAGTCATCTTCACGCACCGAATGAGCAGATATAGCATCTAAACTATCAGAGGTATGATGACTAATAGCAGCATAGGGTGACCTCCAAGGTATCTCACCACGAAGATGTTCTCCAGAAGAGGGCCTCTGAGAATCATCTTTCAGTGACTTGAAATGAGAAGCACTGGGAGAACATTGAGAATCAGAAATCAGGTCTCTCTTTTCTTCATTTTCATCCGAGTTTGAGAATGTTTCATCTGACGTAGCTCCTCTTAAAGTTCCTTCTACTGCAACTGTTCTTGAATCATAATGAGGTAAAGTAGGACCTGATTTAGAACTGCTGCTTGAACTACAAGTAGGCTGCTCAAAGTCAGGCCTGTTCTCAGGGGCTGAGTCATTGACACATAATGTATTATTAGAATGCACAGGTTTTGAAGCATTGTCGGCAGGAGAATGTTGCGGAGTTCTCTCAATGGATGATGAATTAACTATAACAAATTCAGGAATATCAGCAGATGGAAATCCATCAGCAGATAATTTTTCTATTTGAGGGTTTTCAGCGGAGGTTCTTGGAGAGTCTGAAGATAAGAAGCTAGATATTTCCTTTTTGTATGAATTGTTCCCCTCATCGGATATTGAGAAGTCTCCAGTGGATTGCGAATCTAATGACAAAGAATGGGAACGTGCTTCATTTTTAAGAGAAGCCTGTGGTTGATTTTTCCTATATGAGGCAAATTTATTCTTCACCTTCAACTCAGAGTCCGTATCCATTTCTGATTCCATGGTTGAAGGTGCATCCACGAAATTGTCTATCTCACTGGCAACCTCATCCGATTGGTAACCTGTTGAGCTTCCTTCCATTTTGCTTTCCCCAACCATAGCTATATCCTTTCCACTGGTCTCCTCATCAGAAATGGACGGGATGTCATCTGTAAGAATATTAATAAGTGATGATACCCCATATGTTTTGATATCTTTCAAAGCATCATTTCTCTGATTCGAGGATGATTTAGGAAAAATTTCCTCTTTATATGCAAAGAGAGAATCACTTTTGCTTCCTTCACTTTCTCTTCCAGGACTCACTGATCTGAGTTCAAGTACAGATTCATTTTGATCATCCAGCAATTTATGCTCGGGGGACGGATTCTTTAATAATTCTTCCATGTAGCTCTTCCCAGATTTTAAGCTAAACGGGAATGCATATGGCCTCCTTTTCAATCTGGCACGGTATGCAGGTTTGCTAACACCATTTTCAACACATTCCTTCAGTAAAAGCTGATGGAGTCTGTAAAAGTTTAGGAATCACATGGGTCACTTATCACTCATATGCATAATCATTGAAAACGAGAAGTATATGATAGAAGAAAGATCATCTTACTTTGCATGTGATGATTCTTGCAAAGTTTCAGGAGTTCCTCCATATCTTGCATGTAGTCCTTTCTTCTGTTAAATACCAGCGAATTATTAATCAATGTCGAATACAGTATGGCCCAGAGGCACTATAAAAAAAAGCATCTGAGATGCTGGAGACCTCACTCAACTCTCAAGATAAAGGAAAAAACGAATCACTGCGAGATATCAGATCTAGATTTACTATTTTAAGCAGCGAAATCATTAGTACTACTGTGCTAGTATGAGTTAATATTCCCAGAGGAGGAAAAAACAATACCGGTCTATGTTCTAGTCAGAATTAAAAGATCTTAATATGTTTGCTTAAGTAATCCATTGATATTGTAAAATCTAATAAGTACTCCCCCCGTCCACCAATACAAGGGCACATTTGACCGGACACGGGTTTAAAAAATGTTAAAGAAAATGAGTTGAAAAGGTTAGGGAAGGTGGTTTCTACTTTTATATATTAGTTTTATAATGAAATTTGAGTGGGATAAAGTTAGTGGAACGTGGGGTCCTTTTTGGTAAAACATAATTTGGCTTTTAGTGGTGGACGGACGAAATTGGCAAAATGAGACGTTTATTGGTGGACGGAGGTAGTACTTTATAAGGTCATATGCTAGGATTTGAGATTAAATATACCAAAACATCATTACATGCAACACCATATGCACTAGAAGAAAATAGAACTTCAAGTTATTCAGCAGTATTATTACTAGCACGCTACAAATAGTGAAAATGATGCACCTTTGCTTTCCTGATTTTCTTTTCCCTTTGGACATTTGCAGTAGCTGTTGCAGATGTTTCTAGTTTAAAGAATGAAGGATCAGTGTAGCGTTTTAGACATGCTCCAGCACCGGCAATATCAAACCTAATAGAAAATAACAATAACATTATTAATGATATGAATATTATTTTGAAAGAGAGGTTATTCAGCTAACTTAAAGAATGAAGGATCACTCCATACTTGTCTAGAAGAAATAGTCGAGGAGGACCCCTGCATTCTTCATAGGAGTCCATTACAAAACGAGGTAAATCTCCTTGCGTGACCAGATTCTGCTCCAATTGTATATTAGCATGCCAATCAACACCTAGAACATGATATGTCAATTAAAAAACAATTATATCATAGAAAATAGAAGATGCTAGAGAGAGTGGGGGAGAGTGTGAGAGTCAGAGTGACAGATTCCATAAAGAAAGAAAGCCCCTGAAAACCCTGAATAACCCCATAGTGTTTACCTCTGTAAGATATTGCTTTGTGAAACAGTATATGTTAAATAAATTAAGAAGCCCATGTAACCCGGTTCATAACAAAATGAAAGATCTAGAGTTCTACAATTCTTCAGCTATAAGCATAAATGAGGATGATATCGAGATACAATATAATGAAAATAAAGTTCTACCAGTATTGTAAAAGACCGAGGAAAGGTCAGTTTGGGAAAGAAGTGCCTTTTCAACTGAAGGCACTTCAACCTCAAGCTGTTGGACTCGTATCATTAAACTGTGCCCTCTTACAGCAGTGGCCATCACTTCTTCATGCAGATCATGGAAAATCTCTGCTGCAAACCTTTAATAAGCACAACAATTATGAGAAGTTTTTCCTGGTAACTTATAGATCTTTCTAGAAAATGATTAAGCGGTACACCCTTCAACTCAGGCAAGAAAAGGAAAAGAAGTAGAAAATCCAGAAGATCAATTGTTTCGACGGATGAAAGCTGACATTTTTAGTTAAAGGGGCAAAGAAGGAAAGAGGGAACTCTATTGCAATTAGCTAATGTTCAATGGGCTAAGACTTTCATAACTTGAATGACAAACTTGTAGGCACATAGGCCATTGATCACATGTAAAAAAATGAAGCTTTATTGCTTCACCTTCTGGTGCGGAGAACTAAACCCGAGTCTACAAAAACCATGACATACATGATCATTTCCAACTCAAATGCCCCTCAGTTCTGAGATCGTTGTCTGGTATCATGCGAGCATGAAAATACTATAGTACATTCTAACTAGAGGTATAAAATTCTCCAAAATTAGAAGATCATAACAAAAAAACTCCAATTAAGGTTATCAACTTATCTATTGCTAAGTAAAAACATGTACCACGGACCGAGAGTGTAACTGTAATAAGGATTTTCGATTCCAAGTCTTCTCATCAACAAAGCTATTGAAATTCCAAAGACTAATTCAAACCACGATTTGAACTAAGATAAACAAAACAAATATATGAACCATAAAACTAGTATCATTCAACTTAACAAAGAAGCCGGGTAGCCAATCTGCCAACTGTACAAAAACACACAGAAACCCTAAATCCCTAAATTTCAACAGAAAACCGAAATTCAAGTGAAGATAAGAACAGTATTAACAACCAACACCAACGGGAAAAAACAGCAGAAGCTAAACAGTAATCACATTCTGCATAAAGAAATGGATACAACAGTAGCTGAAGAACAAATCAAGCAACAGAGACCAACACCTCCGAGCTCATCATTACCTCCACACAACACCTAATTCCTCAAATTTCCACCCAAAACACGAAAAAAACAGCAAGACTGCAGAGCACGAACTCGAATCGAAGATTGAAAAACTCACTCGGCTAGGTCTCCGAGCTGGCGAAGGACGCCGACCATGCCAGCCATGGCGACGCCTTCAAGCAAGGCCTCGGGATCATCCTTGTCGGCGGCTCGATACAGCTCCGGATCGGCCAAGCTGTACTCGTCCCGAATCTCGTAGCGATTCATCGGCATTTCTGCAGTTCCGTCGCCGAGGAATCAAATCCAACGGAATTTTGGCTCATCAATTTTGCAAATGAGGAGCGGACTTTTGTTTGACTAATGCTAAATAGCAGACAAGAAACTATACTTTTTTATTTTGGAATTTTTCTACTTTTTCTTTATTGATTTTTCTTATCTGTTTTTTTATTTGTAATTAAGTGTTTGTTTTATTCGATTTCGGTAATAATGGATGAAATAAATGGTTGGCACGAGCATGTGTTTATCAAAAAGTTTTTACAAAGTTAGGAAAAAGTTGTCACTTCTATCTAGGGGTGAGGATTAATTTAAGGCGAATTGAGTGTAGAATAATTGAAAAATATCTAGATTTTCATTTCATACTACTAAAATTTTACCCCAAATTTGGTATTTGAGCAAGTGAATCGACTTAGTAAATTTTGATTTAATTTTGAGATGATTGCATATAATAACGCAATTTTCGCGTGTTTCATTTATAAACCCCATCAACTATTTTAGATCAAATTAAAATGAATTTTTAGTCACAAAAAGTTATTACTGTATAAACTAAGTGGATATGAAAATAAGTTAGGACGACATAGTTTAAGAAAAAAGATGAATACAGTCCACGTACACCTTTTTAGATGTCATCGCCATTTTAATAGAAATAACTATCATATTTATCTCTTTTTCATAAAATTTCATGTTTCAATGGAAATCATATTTGAATAGATATTATACTTTCTTTCGTTTAGAGAATGTATCTTCACCTTTTTTTTAGAAAGGTAAAAAGTTAAGAGTAATTATTTTTGTTGTCCTTTTAATTTACCTTCTTTTCTTGGAGTTCATTACTTTTTTATGAAAGGTATAATAACCTTTTTGAAAAGGTAAATGAGAAATATACATTCTCAATACACCTTTTCCTCTTTATAAGAAGGTATAATAACATTTTTAAGACACTCAATCGGTTATGAACATATTTTTAGTGCCAAGATTTATAAAACGTATAAGAAAAATTAATAATTGTGGTGTTAATATACAGTGGAGTAGTATTAAATTAACCCAATTGTTTTGAATTTCACTAATTCAGACTCTTTGTTTCTTTGTAATTCTTTCAGATCCCAACACAGATTCTAGTACCTTTTTACCCTATTCATTTTGACTTCTTAATCTCATTTAAACATTTTGAATTCAAACATTTGAGGAGGTATAGTGAACTCATATTTTAATATGTGGGCTTTTTAGGAAATATCCCAAAAATAAAATCATAAGAATTAGCCTAAATTAGACAATATCATACTAATGTGAAGTTCGAATGTGCATCACCAAGCCCTTGTATTAACAAGCTCATTTTATATTAATCTTCATTAAAACACCAAAATGTCACGGTTGCTCTTAATCATATTAGGCAGAGTTGGCTGCAAGCTCATTTAATATATTTGATTTTATTGGAAGCTTTTAGCATCATGTGCAGCTCATTTATTCTTTTGTGGTATAGTTTAGTGTAAGTAGTGATTAAGCACATGTAGGTTATTAATCCTAGGCCATTAGTTTTAGTTGTTCAAGATTAATGACGGTTATGACTTATGATAATATTGATGGAATTTGAAGTATCCCATGCACCATGTTCGACAATTAAATGATCATAATATTGATTAAATAACATTATACAATGTTCTTTAGATATCATGCAAAATATATCATGAGATTTCTCTATTGCACTAATCAAGATTCCAAATTTTGCTTCTATTTCTTCTCTTCATTTGTTCAAGCACTATATAATTTCCATGCTTTCAATCTAGTTGAACAATAAATTAAACATAAAGAAGCTACGTGTGTAAATCTCAGATTGCTCCCTTTATATTATATCTGGAATTCTGGATTCATATGTGTAGATCTCACAAAAAAAATTCTTTTTGCAATCAACTACAGCTAAGGAAAGTCTTAAAGAATAGACAATTGGGTATATTTCAAAAAATCAATAGCATCCATGTTTCAGAGTCCAATATACTAGTACTCCCTATTTTTCTACGTAAATGGGCTTTTGCCCAATATTTTTCTGGGCTTGATAATTTTTCAAATGGGCTCCAAAATACAAGCATCCAATTCATAGCCCATAAATAGTTTTTAATCTTCATACAATTAAATGGAAAGATATAAACAACAGCCCTACAATATATAAAAAACATGAAATGAAATGTAACATAATGAAAGATAAATAAAAATTCATCAGATACATGCATAGTTTCAAGTCTATCTATCATCAACAGCGACCACAAAACCACCTAACAAAACAAAAAATTGACATAAATGAATTTGTAGCAATGTCTCAATCTATAGCATGTCATAATATGGATAATAAAGAATGGAATAATTAATACTTCAATGTTAGGTATGGAGTAGCAATTTCAACAGTCAAACAGCCAGAGAGAGCAGCTGTCAATACAGCAACAAGTAAATTGAAATGATTTAGAGAAACACATGAATCTCTGTCCCACAAATTATGTACCACACGTTCACTTCCTACATTTGTAGACTCCTCGCAATAAAAGAACACCGGACATAGTGTGTGTTGGCCAAGAGATAGAGTGGTTAATGCTCGAGCCAAAATTCTCGGGCTTGAGTCCATCATGGCGCTGCCTTTGCAAACCCCTATTCAATTATCAAAAGCATCCCAACTATACTTGTCAAGTAGCTGGGTCTGGCACAACCCAGCCTAGTCCGACCCAGGACCAGTGAGACACGTGAGTGAATCGCGCCGGGGTGGGCCCGGTTGGGTTGGGTATGGATTGGACAGAAAATAATTTTATTTCCATCCATTTTTGAAGTTTTATTAAATCATAAACTAAAAATTGTGACAATGTGAGGATTTTAAGTTATTTATAAAGATCGTAATTTATTCCATGATTTTTTTGATTCATTTTATCTATTAATAATAATAAAAACTAATGTATGTGTATAGTTATTCATTTTATTATAATCATCGTTGAAGTGTTGAATCAGTTGTTAAACACGACAAAAAGAATATGCAATAGTTACACCTATAGTCCATCTATTGGTCCAACCTATCATGTTCCAGGCAAATTACGTGGACTGATCAGAATGTAATTTTATTTATATCTCTATGTGTCAATTTAAATTATTTATAATTAAGAGTGATATACATGGACATCGACTCAATTTTTTCCACTTATAAGCATTAGTATGTTTCTAAAAAGTTATTGATTCCATATCGTTACCAGTTCATCAGCAATTGGCACCTTAATGAATTGAATATAGAGAATCCCGACCAGAGTATTTGATTGCAACCCCAAAATTCGAAATTCATTGTAACGCAATTAATTACTCGAAATAATTGTTAGTATAATGGTCCAACAAATAGGTGTGGGGATAATATATAGGGTTGGAAAATGTCAAAATCGTGTGCACGAGTGGCAGGCTTGGATCCAACTGGTGTTCATAAATGCAGTTGGGCCTCCATTCATTTTTTTGAGTGGTAGATAATATTAAATCATTAATAATTGTCCTTTCTCTTTGAGGCTGGAGGAGGTGATTTTTTTATTTGATTAATTAGTTTGGTATTATTATCTTTTGAGATTATGCTTATTGCAAAAAGTTGGACAATCCATGTATCTGTGACTGTATTAATTCTTTCTTATGATTAGTGACTTCAATTCGTATAATGCCAACTCATCTAATGATAGTTGACAACTTCAATTCATATACTTCATCATAATGACTTCAATTAGTTTAATGTCATGACACTATATTGATCATTTTTTAAAGAATAAAATAATAAATTTAAGATTTGATGGTCTGATTTTTTAGACCAATTCAAAATAAATACTAATACTACTAAAATTTGGTTTGTAATGTGCAAAATGTCAATTTCGACGAGTACTCCCAAAGTCAAGGGGAAATCATTAATCATAAATCTTCAATTATTTAAAGTCTGAACTTCCAAAAGATTACTCCCACTAAATATTTTTTGTTATGAATATATTTTTAAATCACAATTTTATGCATTGAAGGATTGTTATTCAATTTATACTTAACTTTTTTGTTTATATTGATCAATATCATAATTTTTGAAATTATAATATAAAATTAAAATTTATTTTTATTACAATTGTCTAATGTTAATCAAAGTAAAATTACTCTAACACATAACCACATCGTTTAAATAATTCGGTGACATTTGAACTAAACTAATATTTTATCAAAATAATAAATAGATTTTGGCCTTACTATATGCAAGTTGTTTAACTTGTTTGTCTTGTAATTTCAAGGCCGATGTTCCAAAATTAAAAACACTGTGAATCTGTGATGATTTGTTTATCAACAAGCTAGCATACATGTTTCTCAATTTTATATACGCACTTCAAGTGTGTAAAAAGAAATTTCAAAAACTTTTTATTATAATGTGTTAACATTTTGGCATGTCGGATTATGCAAATTTTTATATAAGAGTATATGATTGTACACATGTATTTGTAGATTCTTACTTACTTTATAGTTTTTTTTTTCTCTTACTTTATTATATTTAAAACACAAGCATGCCATCAATCCGAAATCATTTAATATATCATTAGCACATGCATTTAAAACGATTAGGAAAAGTTGATCTAATTAATCTATACACCTATAGTCATCTCAAATTAAAATAAAGCAATTATTTGCAGTGGGCCACCATATTACTACTATAAATACATAACACACCATGCAATAGAATCAACAATATTATACCAAACCATCGAAATATATAATTCCATCATCACTCCTCAAACCAATGGAATCCAAAACTGAGTCTGCCATCGCCGACGTCCGCCGCCTCTACAAGGCCGTATCCAGCGGCGGCGCAGGAGAAATCCCGGGCCTCAATATTGCCGGGGACCTGGAGTGGTGGTTCCACGGGCCGCAGAAGTGCCATTACATGATGAAAAAGCTCACCGGAGAGTCCTTGCCGGGGGACTTCGAGTTTGAGCCTCGGAACATCGACATCGTGGACGATCTCGTGATCGTGGAAGGGTGGGAAGGGGCGGAGGTGTATTGGGTGCACGTTTGGACGCTGAGAGATGGGGTGATCACTCAGTTTAGAGAATACTTCAATACTTGGCTCACGGTGAGAGATGTGGGCCCGCTCAGCTGCTCCGCCGCCCCTCTTTGGCAGAGCCACCCGCAGGAACTGCCGGAGCGCTCGCTGCCCGGCCTCATGCTTGCCATTTGATCAATGCATATATGTCTAATCAAATTTTATTAAAATAAGTGTAAATTAAGTGTGAGAGTTGAATCCTAGATTTCGCCGTTTGCGGACTAAAATGTTGCATCTTTTATTTAAGAGAAGTTGTATATATGTGAAATTATTAGTATAATTGAAAATGGAATGCCTTTTGAAATGGCGAGAAGGTTAATTATGTCTATGCAATCTTTAACACTTAAGATTGGCATTCCATTAAAAAACAGTTAAGCATGGCATAGGGTTTATTTTACAATATTGATGATGTGATGAACAATAACGGATACTCACTCTGTCCGTGAATAAGAGACACGTTTTGTCATTTTGAGACGTCCACCAATAAAATATACTACATTTTTTTTTTACATTTTTAGTAAATAGAAGTTACGCTCATGTTCTACATACCACTAACTTAAAACTCGTGTTGAATCAAAACATGTCTTTTATTCACAGGCAAAAGAAGTACTTTTTATATCGAAGTCATAAGATCATGATCAAAGCGCGTTGCACGATGTCTTATTGTGCGCTCTAGTGTGCTTGATCAGTCTGCCTCATCAATCCAGTTGGTCAATCACGCTTCGTCACAAAACTTTTAATTAGTATTTATCTAAAAAAATTAGATTTTTAATAAAATAACTGAAATACCCAGTGACCACTTTTTGAAAGTACTTATAATATTTGTTGTGAGTTAATATGAAAAATAAATAAAAATAAAAAATGGCTCAATGTGTAGGATTTCAAGTTGTCCGTGCTCAATAATTGGTTAAAAACACTAAATTTATTTGATGACATTGTGAATGCCTTAATGATATGAGTATTGAGAATCGGGTAATGGGACCAGCTAGAGATCAATTCGGCAACACTAGTCTCTCAATCCTCAACTTCAATTCTTAAGTAATCATTATGAGTTATGACAATGATATTAGCATTTAGGCTTGTGGTACCTACAAATTAATTATATTTCAGGTAAATCAAACCAATACTGTACATGGATGATGGTGAACACTAAACAACTGATGTGATTTATATACTATTATGCAGTCGGCAAATTATACCAAATCACAAAAATCATCTTTCTAGACTTTCTACAAACAACATGAATACATGATACAAGGTGTTTTCCAATTTAAACCATTCAATCCGAGCACATAAATAGTAGGCCCAATTCATTTTCAGTTGCTAGTATCTCTAACAATAATTGATTAAATTCTTGCCCCTAGAAGTAAAAAAATGGATCATCGTTTCAAAATTAAATAGATCTACCAAACCAATCAGAAAAGAGAATCGTACGACAATTTTGAATGGACACAAATGTATGCAAATATGCAATGACTTATCAAAAAGATAAGGCAAATGCATTGTTGTTAAATTAGAATCAAGAATAGGCCCTACAAAACGGGCCCAATTTTGAATTACGAGTAGGCCCAATAATGACAAGCGTTGTCTCTAATTAAGCCCAACTCTATGTTAATTGTAGGCCTAATAATTTTTATTTTTTCATTAGACTAAACTACATTTTCATTTTATTAAGTATTAAGTGAACCACCTCACCATGACGACCCTATCAATCAGCAAAACATTGCGCGTAACATGGAAAAGTGTATCCCACTATATATCTAAGAAAATATATTAAAGTGGTTTCAAAAATATTATTTTTGGAATCATGTAGTCATTACTTTTCGGCAAACAAGATAGTTCAATCCAAATAATATTTTTGTAATTTCACAAAGTATACCCCAAAATTAAAATTAAGAAAAAACTTCATCAATTTTGTTTGAAAAAATTGAAGCTCAAAATGAACCAACCTAAGGACTATTTTTCTTTAAAAGTTATTTCCCAAACCACATATAGGTCAAATGCTGCATCAATGGATGTCACGTTACAAGCACAATTATTGTCCAGTCAAAACAAAAAGTTAAAGTTAATTAATTAAACCTTGTAGATTACAAAATCATGAATATTTAGTAGGCCCATAATTTTCACTTACATCCCCATCAATTATGTATCATCCCACCAACATCTGCCTCCCTTTATTTTATCTTTAATCTTTGATTTGGTGAAGATATGCCCATTAATTCCTACAATTAATGTCTGATTATTAATTGGTTTAACACCTCATTAACCACTAATTCCACTTGTTATTTCTTCTTGCAACATTTTTTTATCACAATGTATAAAATTGGAGATTCAAATTCGTAATGTTTCAACCATGAATTCATCTTTATTTTAATTTACCAATATATAACACCATTCCCATAAAATAATCAAAATTAACTATATATATATAGCTCGCACGTGATAATTAATTTTGATAATGCATTGGCTCTTTAGATTTTTTTCTGATGTCAACTATATTTTGAAAATGACATCTCTAGAAGCAGCAACATTATTATATTAGCACCTTTTTAACTTAATTTATTCTATGGATTATAATCAGTTAAATTCTAGTCATTTTCTCAATCAGATTAAAACAAGACTAAATAGTGTAGATTAAGATAGGAGCACTATGTAAACACTGTTTATCAAATTTAACCATATTAAATTACTTAGTGGTGCAGATTAGGTTGAAATATGTTTGATGGGCTTTTTTTACTTTCCAAACGGCTTAAAAACGTGTTTGCAAAATGTGTAATACTCCACCACTAATATTTTTTATATATAAATACTTACCTTTTCCGCAGATTAGATTATAGTCGTCAAAATTATTTTTTATTATTGGCTAATCGAGATTTTCACAATCCTTCTTGGTAAAGTTAAACTTTGTGCAATTTAATATCTAAATGGTTAAAATTGACAATCAAATATTTTTAGAGAAAATTAGTTAAAGATGAAGTGAAAATGAAAAAAATAAAAATAAAAATAAAAATAAAGAAAGAAGGTAGCTAGTTGTCAGTTGTCAAAAGGGCAATAATTAAGTAGAGTTTTGAAGCATGAATGATGAAGAAAGAGTTTTCCCCTACAATTTATTACCCTTGGATTTTTCCGGTATAGCATTGCTAGTATACATTTTTGTTACAAGATTCCAAAATGCTTTGGGCATTACATGTGTTGTCTTTCTTTTTTGTTTCTTTACTCGTAGCTTTTGGTGGAATCTATAGTGAAGACTGAAGAGGTAGATGGACCTGCACATGCACTAGCTAGATGCTCAAATTTGATAGACCAGTTAATTTGATTAACGTGTCAACGAATGGTGTGAGATCTGATACGTGAACATGAGACCAATCAAATCCTAGTGAGGTTCCAATCCATCCCTCTACGCGGGATTCGTCCGATATTGCCAACGTACAAGTTGACGAAGGGAGATGTGCGCCAAGGAGGCGACACTTGATAAGAGAAAGGAAAAAATAGGTTAGGGTTTTTTCTTGAATTATAAAAGAAATAGAGACTCTATTTATACTAATTAGCTCTAAATCTGATGTGGTTCGATTCTAATTCTAATAGGGAAATAACCTAAAAAAATATCGAAAAATGAGTTGATAAGTGATAACCAACTCCCAATTGGAGTTGATAATGGAAATAAAGACTCTGATGGATAACATGAGTGGGTATTCATAAGAAATCCTTGTAGCATTTTGGAGGTGTGACTCGACACCTAGGGCGGCCTTGCGGGCTTGATGGTTGCTGTGGGGTTTGGGACGTCATCTGCTAGGTCTTGTGATTGTGGGGTCATATCGTCCTTCGTATAATGGTTTGATACAGTCTCATTTGTTGCTGTGTATTTGATACGTATCAATTAAAGTATAATGAGGTTTAATCCTAAAATGACTAATAAGAGATGTGACGTGGTACTGAGTATTTAAGTTAAATTCTTTTTATTTTACATTTTAGGTTGTGATATTTTTGTATTCAAGTATGGTCTTTTTGGTTGTGATTTTTGAGAAATCTTCTAGAGAGCTACATAACAATGTCAACTTTTTTTCTTTTCCATTCATAGTCTAACAAAGTGCCTATCAACATCTCAGCCCCTCATTTCCACTATGTGCTATTTTACTCGTTCGATTAGGTCGTATTCATATATTTAAAAAATAAACGCCAAGATTTATTTAATTATAATGAAATTGGTAAGTGAGAATGTACTGAATTTAAATATATAGTATGTAATAAATGGATAAATCTATCATATTTTTCGAAGAAATTCTAGTCGAAAATTATTCTGAATTAAAACATTTAAAACTGTGAAAGAATCCCAACCACATTTTCACGTACATACACGCAATACACGCACATGTTTTTAAATAGTACTCCATATTTTTTATATAAAGATGTTAATTTATTCAAAAAAATTAATATGGGAATAAATAAATAAATAATGGAAATCATTACATTAATTTACAATAGTCATTCAAATATTTAATTCAACTCAACAACTTACTTTTTATACCTAAAATAAAAATTGCAAAATTAAGATTAAAACACGTTCAAAGACCATTTAAAAAAACATTGAAAGAAAAAGACCAAGATTATAATTTCTAGCAATTTTTAGTAAGAAAGAAAAAAAGGAGAAAACAATAAAAAAAAATTGGTCATAACTAATTGTTTATTTCAGTGGAAATAGCATGAAAAAATTTGTTATTCCTACTATATCATCATCATATTACACACACACACATTAATACTTATTTCCCTCGGATTAACAACATAATCTCTCCTACTTTTAATTACTAATACTCCCACTTTTAATCAGTTCATATGTCAAGTCTGCAATGATAAAAGGTAATTAGTGCTGTAACATCATTCATATATAGTGATTGAAAGTGGTCCTTTTTTATTAATGAAAACAAATTGTAAAACTTAAGGCCCCACTTCTAGTAATTTCACAAATTCTCCCCCATTAATAATCGTCTAGCGTTTGTCATGCATTTGCTATTACACAACATGTGATAATCATCATACAGAGGAAATATATTTACTCCATACGAAAGGGAAATGTAGAAGTTCACAAAGATACACATATAAAAATATTTTTTAATGCCTTTTCACATTTTTATAACAATGCATGCATTAAACTCCTTAGTTCTTATCCTAATACACATTTTTGACACAAATCATGTTTAATGTCTGAAACCCCTTAATTATTTAGCATATATAGTCACCAAATTTTAAATTAGGAAAGAGTTTTAACTATATACAAAGAATATGCCTCTCTCCATGCATATTGAGCACACCACATATTGCTATAAATACAAGGGGGGGACTACTCCTCACCCCCAACTACACTCTCACCCAAAGGAATTAGTAAATTATATGTAGGAACAAATCAAAGTAATTGTGCAAGATGAGCGTTGAGCGCGATGGAGAAGCAGGGCACGTGCATTACTAACTCCTCTACGCCTTTTCTGCTAACGTGAGTTAGTATTTCATGTGTCCTTCTTCCCCATCACGACCGCTCAATCTTATTCCGACACGCCTCAACTTCTCCAGGTAACAATTGGAAGTGTTTTGTCTCATGAAGATGTAATTTTCAAGCCCACATATATTAGAAGTAGCGCTTTAAGAAGCATGTATTGTTCTTGTTCAACAAAGTGAAACACAAAGCTAATGGCAGAAAGTAGAAACGTATACGGTCGTCTCATCATCTTTGTGGAATTGTGGTATATTCAACTTTCTTGATTTGAAATACGGTTTCATTTTCCTATGCATTGTTTTTTTCATAATTATGTTTAATTAATTTCATGCTTTGATATCTTCATGTGACGTCATTTTTTTGTAGGATGGAGAGTTTTCCATCTTTATGGATGAAACTCATCAAGGGAATTCACTTTTGTAAATTGTAATGTGCATATATTTATTGACTTAGATTGTGGAGTACATGATTTTTTCAATAGATTTTGCCTGGAGATTGAGAGAATTGCTCAATGGAGAAATAGACGTGTAAAAGTGCTTTGCTGTATCGTTCCCCACCTCAACAAACAACAAGAAGAGATGATATAAATAAAATAATTTGCAGTGATGTATGTATGTATGTATGTTATTGATCATATGATCATATCCCATTCAAAAAAAAGAGGGGAAAAAACATAAAGAAAAGAGAAAGTTGTGATTCGTCCTTAGCATCTATGCGTTATAGTGCTGGATACCACTGTCCATGTTAGAGTGCTATGTATTCCATATTTAGTAATCAGAGCCAAACTGATCCAAAAACAATTGTATCACTGCATTGATCTATAATAATAGTACTATTATTTTACTAAGGCAAATGGTTTCTCGTCCACCCTCCTGACGAGTTATAGTAAATTCACTTGTTTCCACGACATTTTACAAGTGGCGATTTTCGGATTTGGTTGTTGCATCACTAACACCCATTGCTGTCTGTGCCTGCAATTCAGGTGAAAGATTGCTCAGTTTCTTCCTTTCATCAGTTGCATTGTGTGACCTGGTTTTTTAGCAGGTTGATTAACAATAGCACAACCTTGATAAGATACAAGGGCAGCATGCCATGGTTGGAACCAATAAATTGAACAAACTGCTATACAACAGCTATGAGAGTACACCACAAGAAAATCAATTCAATTTGACCACCAATATAATTGAATCACACTACTATCTATGAGCATAGAAGCAATGACTTTAGAGATTGCATGGGAAGACAAGGCTCCGGAAGATACTATATAGCAACCCGCGTCTAATTAACCATACCATTGATGACCAAAATCAGTTGACATTATAAGGGCCTTTCCACTGACCACATCTATATGGCCAAAGGCTGCAACTACTACTATCTCTGGACCTTCCCGATGGAGTGTAAATACACCGAGATCGAAACAATACTGCAAAATACAATAATTTTGGTAAGGCTATATCTCATTCAAAGTTGCATGCTAGCTGCCTCAATACTTCAATTGAAAAACACTACTCACATGGAACCAAGAAAGAAGGCAAGGGATGGATGAAATCCAAACAGGAAGATAGACACGACTGCCGTCAATAACATTGCAACTGATGTAGCGTACACCTGCAGGAAAAACCTTGACAACTGAGTTTTTTCCCCCAAAAATTGATAACAGGAGATAGTAACATGATAAAGGATTTTTTTCTTGCTGCCAACTACATGGCTAGATAGGGATATCAAAGTCAGAAACATCAATACTTGTTTGATAGGCCACAAACACAAAAATAAGCTGAAGAACTCAAGGTAAAAACAAACCAATCCAAACAATTTCTTCAATGTTTTACATGATATCCAGTAGAAGAATGGTGGTCATCTATCTTCATTGTGGATTCCCTACACATGAATAAGACATGCCATCGGGTGTGCTTTGATTTTATATATCAGGAATAACTAAAGTATCTTCCTTCAGAGACACCACGAGTTCTGAAGAGGTATATAAAATCGTAATATGTTTCACACACTGTTTTCCAATCGTCAGAGATTTGCAACCATCTATGGTTAAGACAATTTGTGTGTGCTCCAACATATATAGGCCCAACTCTAAGTCTCCACTCACTAGTTCAAGAACCTTATTTGTGTCTGTGACCTATTTCACACTAATCACGTATATTATTTTCTCACCTCTTTGATACTAACTCATGTGGAAAGCATTTCAATGCACTGGTCCGAAGTATTAAATAATGAGTAGAATCTGATAAACGATTCATGCTTTAAATGACGTTTAAGTCTTTACCTTCACGATGTTGTCAGCATACTTCATGACCATTGATACAGCAATGCCACTGCATTAACATTGAGATTATTACAAAAGGTTGGAGCAGATACACTATTAATAGAAATGGTATGCGTGAACAATGTTTAACAGAATAAAAGTAGGTGTATGACTACAGGCAACAGGAGAAACAATTATTTTCTCAAATATCTCAGCTGTACGCTACTATTTTCTTTTTGAATGTTCACAAATAATATCTTGCTACCTACACCAAATAATTTATCATGTGCTCTCTTATGATGGGTTGAGCTCCCACTTTTCATGAAGGGGAAGTAAATTATTTATTTACAAAATTTCCAACTTTCAATGCCAATCTGAAATAGGACAAGCAGCATGCTCTGTGTTGATGGAGCATAAAAACTACAAATCATCCAAAAATCAACAATCCTTTTCGGGGCAGAACCAGCATTATCAGCCACCATCCAGTTAACTTACTTAAATTCATCTTAAATTTATTATCTCAATCGAATTTGTATTCATAGTAACGGATCCCCATAAATACTTACCTTAGAGCATGGTTTAGAATCATGAGAACAGTAATGAAAGAATATCCATGAAAGAAGCCCCTGCAATAGAAGAAAATAAGCACAAACTTCTTTAGGATGCCAGAGCTGAAGTCAGAAGACCACCTAACAATCTGGGTCAAGAATGTTACTAGAATACAAAACTATATGTGGCTAAATATGAATGAAAGCCCAGTGTGCAAGATTCAATATAGTTCCATCTATCCTTCCAGAGAATTTTCATTGGTTATGGAACAGGGAGTGCTCAAAAATTTTGAATGCTGATATCTGCCAGAAAGGTAGACAAATTCAGGAGTAGTTAACCTTACTTGTTCACAACAGCATCAAAATCTTGGAAGACTATGGTGATGGCATTGAAAATCATCCCAAATACATACAACCAGAAGTTCTGAACATTAATGTTCCTTGAAGGCCGTTTTTTAATTATAGCCTAGAAAACAAAGCAAATATCAAACATTGTCCCAACATAATAGCATAATCAACAACACTGAGATGTGGTATTTTGATAAGTCATAAGTAGGTCATTACAAAGGGTAATTTATAAAGGTGATGCCATTCTAAGCAAATATACAACTCCAATCTCTTGCAACATCTAAAATGATATAAAGGCCTTGAATCCTTTGTGATTTGGGTGATAATGACAATGGTTTTTACCAGAAGAAGAAAACACACATATACACGCAGAAACAAATATCAAACATTGTCCCAACATAATAGCATAATCAACAACACTGAGATGTTGTGTTTTGATAAGTCATAAGTAGGTCATTACAAAGGGTAATTTATAAAGGTGATGCCATTCTAAGCAAATATACAACTCCAATCTCTTGCAACATCTAAAATGATATAAAGAACTTGAATCCTTTGTCATTTGGGTGATAATGACAATGGTTTTTACCAGAAGAAGAAAACACACATATACACGTAGAAACAAGAAATCAAACAAAGATACCTACATCAAAGTTATCATACTGCAGAATGGGTGACACACTAAATGATTCTCTCTTTTTCCTTAAGTGATAGTAAAGGGCTGATCTAGAGTAGAAATTGAAGAGATGTACTACCAAATTACCTCAGTGTAAACTCCAGCAAAACCACTAAGAAGAGCCATCACCTGAAATGATCAACCAAGAGTCAGTGAAGCTAGACACAGGGAAAACTGTAATTAAATATTTTACCTCCACTGTTGAACTAAAAGAGAACACGAAGAACATGCTTGTTTGAAAATGGATACAGTGTATTCCAACACTAACTAGCCTATATCTTCCTCTCTCTTTCTATAATCCGGAACTGAATTTAATAAGTGAAATGACTATTATTTTGTCCCCAAGGAATTCAGAATGGAATGTTAGATTATCATGGTTTAGCTTTTCATGTTCCACTTTCCTGCTATTGCCTTCACAGACAGTATTAACATACTGAACAAAAATATTAAGGGGAGATTCAAGTTTCAACTTACAATTGCCATCATCCAACCTTGCAAAGGTGTCTGCAAAACATTATCTGAACTGAGGAGTGAGAAAGATTAAAAAGCAAAGGTGAGAAAGACACTGACAATGGGATAAATAAGGACACGATTCTAAGGTAACAGAAAGAGAAAATCTGGAAAGAAAGATAATTCATGAATGTGTGTGCAACTGTGTATCTCAGTGTATGTATCTCAGCCTACATCAAATATGATAAACATTCTAAGTTATGCTTAAACACAAGGACACAGATACACAGATACACAGCCAGTTCATTGACTAAGAGATGTTGAGGCTAGCATGGATTATTAGCTCTCTCGCACATGACATTCTCAATTACATTTTCAGCTACATAAAAAGGCAAAGAAAGTTGGTACTAGACCATATAGCTCAATGGAAAGGATCAAGTGAAAACTCTAACATCCTTACTTGGAATTGAGTTGTGCTGTTGTGCACCCTGCACAAAGTAGAGCAAAAGCTGCCCACTGAATCTCGCTTAACCTGAAAAAGTGTTCTTGTTTACTTTCATATTCGCATGTTGGTTTGAATATTGAACAGACATAACAAGAAATATTATGGCAATTCTGGTGTATGATTACATCCAGCAAATCTTTAAATTTTAAGAATACAGATTTTCGACCTTGGAAGTATAAACTCATTGAAAGTAAGGTTCCGGGAAATACTTACTTTCTCTTGAGAATGATGCGGTATAGCACACCGGTGCTGATGATATTAAAGTTCTTTAATATTTGGTAACCTGGAGCATCTACGTATGCAAAGATGTAATACTGCCAAAACAGAGAACTTCAGGAAACAGCATGCAACAGATAAGTAATTCTATGGGAAAATTAGTGATGAGAGCCTACCTGAAGTAGATTCTTGATGAGGTACAGAGCTGCAGGGATGGGGTATACACTAACTTCATCCCATGTTGTACTTAACCTAAAGGAAAATTTGAAACAGGGAACAATTTAAATCAACTAAAATGAAACAGGAACTACTGAAGTCCAAATAAATTCAACATAAAATTTAGCTATTCTAGAAGATGCCACCCCAAGCATGAAATCATTTCAGGATGCTAAATTTATGGATCTAAAACCTTTTGGTGGATAATATTGCAATTTTAATTCATGAACATTTACTATAGTCTAGCAAAGAAATAGAGCTACTTCACAGGATTCAGCTGGGGCATTTAGATACATGGTTAATCAGATTGTACATATATATAACTTTAAACATAGTTGTGCGTACTTTAAATACATTGTTTCCTTAATACCTTCCTAAGTCGTAGGTTTTAAAAAATGTGTGCACCAACCCATGAGTCCATAGTTTTGTCATTTAGTATAAAAATGAATAGCAAAGGGACAAAACCTGTTATCATCAGTAACACCTTCATTCCTCCAGATTCTCGCTAATGCAGCTAGTGATAGTGCACATTTCAAACTCTCTACCTAATCAGAAATAATGAATTTCAGAACATTCTTCAAGAGATGCAGTCCCTTTGCAAAAACATTTGAAATGAAAAGAGCAAAGCTTAATGATAATACAGTGATTAACCAAAGTGAAAACAGTATCTACTCACCAAAAAATTTGCAGTTGTAACGCTGTACTCATACTTGCCAGCCCTCTTTGACCAAACAATAAGAATTGCTTGTGAACTTGTAAGAACTGTCAATGCTAGTGTCACAATAGACCTGTTTTTTGTGATAAAATAGATGAACTATGAAGGCGTCCTCACATTGTTGGTATTCTATATACTCGTAAGATGCATAAAAGAATTTAAGACAGCCATACTTGCGCTTCCACTTAGTACGGTCTGCAGAGCCACCTACTAAAGCTCTAGGAGACCCTGCAATTCAACAAAAAAAACAAGAGATTACAGATGGACAAACCTAGTACAGTGAAGGGATATGAAGGTATGTGTGGCACCTGAATGGGGTTTCCCTCTCAAGCTCTCAACATCAACATGAGCTGAATCCTCGTTTTTATCCTAAATGATTAATCCCATAAAAGAGTGAGCAAGGGGTAAAATTGATTCCTGAGGCAGATTTAGCGTGTGCTTAAACTAGAGTAATGGAATCTCAACAATTCAGTGTGAGATGATATGGAACTAGTAAAGAGAAACAGCGGCGAACGCACAAATGTATGTGTAGTAGTAGAAGAGCAGCAATATTACGAATAGGCAGCTGGAGCAAATCAAATTAACAATGCTCGATCGAGAATAAGATAGATAGACTTGACATGGCTTAATGCAATCAAAACTTTGACATCAGCTAAAATATCGCCAAGATGGAAGCAAATTGAGTAGTAGAGAAAGAGGCAAACCTGATCCTTAATTCTTCTGTACTCCATTCTCTCACTATCTCTCTCTCTAGCTTGGAGAGAGGTCTGAAGGAGGCGTCCTTAGTCAGCACTGGCCAGTTAGCCAAATTGGACGGAGAGTGGCGTCTGAAGGAAGGGGCGATGCGGTGGCTTGTCGAGCGTTGCTGATTCGACTTAGAGATGGAAGCAATACGGACTCCGGCGTCTCGTTGTAGCTGCTGTTCGGTCGGTCAGTGGCGATTTGCCGGTGTCGCCGGAAAATTGGAGAGAGAGATTCAGATCGAGAGTGAGAGATGAACGAGTGATAGAGAGAGAGGTGATCGATTGGGCCAGAACTAATTTAATTAGTAATGGGCCTTTTGATTAATTAATTATTTGGGCTTCGTACTTAACCAAAAGAATTGTGCAAATTCTATCATTTAATTCATGAACTTTTATCATTTTAGTAGGCTTGAAGGCTGATTATGAGTACTCTAGAAAAAATTGCCCAAAACCATGAATTTTGGTCTATCTCAAAGTTTGGATTTATTTATAACTAGTATTACGGACTAAAATATTTTTAAGAATATTGATTTAGGTTATAAATTAATTAAATAAAATTAGAAACAATATCATTATATGAAATATGTATATAATAAATGTAGATCAATAATAAATACTATGAAACAATTAATAACAAACTATAATATTTCAATGTTAAATCATAGGAGAAAATATCATAAAAGAATTGAAAAAAGAGGAATCACCCATAAATTTTGAAAAACATACTCATACACTACACGAAAAAACCCTAAATAATGTATAATTTACCACTTCTTCTAATGAGATTTAAGATATTGTTTATCAAAAGCTATAATTTAAAATAGCACGAGACACTTCCTAGTCGAGCTGCATTTAATTGCAATATAGTGACCCTATACATTAAAAACCTAAACCTTGAAACATATATCATAAACCCTTAACTTTAAAATATACTCATCATGACCAATAAATGAGCCAAATATTATTAAAATTCTCCCTCCCTCTCATGCTCATATTAAGAAAGTGCTTTAGAATAGGGCTATGTGAACGATAAAACAAAAAAAAATCTTTCTTGCATTCATCCAGGCATCTATATATTCACCAAATGTTATTATTTATTGGAGCCGAAGTAGTACTCCTACTATGTTTGTAATTTCAATAGGTGTGACTCCAAAACCTTCCTCCAACAAATTAAAAGATCTAAAAAACTTTTTATGTATCAACTTTATAAAATAATTATTCTTACAAAAATCAGTTTTATGTAAACTACTTATAATATATCTAATTTAAAATTACATCCCTTTTATATATATATAGACAAGACCTTCATAATGAAAATGTAGTAATTTTTCAATTTCACAAATAGTATCACATTCTTACTGCCCCATATAATATGTAACTGTAATAATCTATTTTTTGTCCGAACAATCTAAATAAATACTTCTTATTAATTCAGTTGCAAATATGAATACATTACCCAATTGTTTTCCATTGGTCCACGCACCATCGAATCACCTTATTAATTCAAATTTACAAGAATCAAGTAATATCCACGTTATAATAAATATGCATCCAAAAAAATTTAACATACAACAAAATAAGGAGTAACAAATTTGATTAAAAATTAGCAACTAATCCAACATATTATATTATTTGTAGCAATAAATCTAAACTTAAACGAAAATATATATCTAGAATGGATATCTATTTAAAAAAAATAAAATTATTGTAAATCAACTTCACATTATCACATAGATATAAAAAGTGAATTTAGTATTATACTTAATATTTAATTATTTATGAGAAGTTGTTGAATTTATTATTGTATTTGAGAAATACCGCTCTACATTTATTACTCACGAGTGATCCCTCCGTTTTCATTATGAGTCTATCAATCGTTCCTTTGCTATTTTGCAAAATACATAAAATTTAAGTTTTTCTGTTAAATCTTAAATCTATCTCCCATCGGTGGTAACTAACAATATGAACATAATTTAAACACGAAAAGAATATAACAATAAGATTATTTGAAGGAAAAATCAAAAGTAACAATAACCAAACCAGTAAATTCAACTAAAATTTGAAGCTCAAACAACCACCACTAATTAAATCAAGCCAAAGACTTGTAGCTCAAACAACCACAGTTAATTCCAATTTAATCGAACCAAACACTGATGATTTATATCCAAGACTATTCTAAACCCCCAAGACTCTTCATTGGGCTCATTTTCCCCTTCATCGCCCGACCCAGGCTCCTAATGGTATGTAAAAGATAAAAGTAAGAAATATTGATTATATGAGACAACAAACTTTGATCAAAGCAAAACTCACATCTTAATCAAAGTCATAAAAGAAAATTATGCAGTGAGGAGTATGTTATCCAATAACATACTCACGCAAGACCTTGATTCCCTTCAGCTCGGCGGTTACTCAAGTGGAGCATGTGTAGCTTGTTTAGCCACAATCTTTCTACTCCCAAGAGTTGAACCATTTATAAGCTCAATGGCATGATTTTCATCTTCAACAACATTGTAATCATTCAAATCAGTCTTAACAACATACATATATAGCAAACGTTTTTTCATGTTTAATTAAAAACCTTTCCACTTCCAACCCATTCAATCTATCTATACAATATATAAAAGGGGAGTTTTGGGGATATTTAGGGAAATAAAATAAATTTTGGGGGTATTTAGGTAAATAATTTATAATTCAATTATATCATTTTTAAAGAATAGTAATGGTAATATTTTTAAATAATTCATCATAAAGCATTATTCATGCTTGGTACGAAAGTAATTAACATGTAATCTAAAATAAGATATATTAATAGTTCAACCAATATTTATAATCTGAAAGATTTTTGAAGATAACAAAAGTAAAGTATTTTTATTAGCTTTTCTTTTTTTTGTTGTTAGACTAAGCGGAATTCATCGGCTTATTACTTACATTAGTGAAAACACAAAAATACAATTTATGTAAATCAATTTACACAACTTCTATTTTAGTGGGAGTAGTGGCTCTTAATTAGTGGGAGTGACAAACACGGATTTTGCATGTTTTTAAGGGCTAGATTTGACTCGTTTTAAATGTCAATCATGAAAATTATGTTCTTAAATTGCATATGTTATACATTTGGTATTTTTGATGTGTTTGTTAATAAATGATAGAAAAAGATAGAAAAAAGTGCAAAAAGGCCAAGGTGCAGCAGGCTCTGTTCGAGCTTATTCTGGCAGCGATTTTGAAGTTCAATCAGTGCTTAATGCATACCATTCTCTTCTTCTTCGAAAGAGCTTCGCGTGGATATCTCGCACGTCTCAATCGGAGTTCTGTGGAGAAAGTTATGGCTATTCTACGAACAGTGCGCAGTGCAGTCAAAGCTGGCGGAAATTTAGGCGGAAATTCACGGAAGAAAAGAAATTATTATATTGTGAAGCCCAATCTCTCCTATTTCTTGAAGGCCACGAAATTATCAAAAAATAAACATTTTTCCAACCTATAAATACCTCTAACCTAATTCATAATCTCTATCTCAGAGCCTCCAATCCTTCTCCCTCTCTACCTTCTTCCATCCCACAATCCACACATATAATCATCCATCTTCCATTGGAGCGGAGCTTTGCAGATCCAGGCAAGAGAAGACTGGAGATTGAAGATTCAACCTTGGGTTTTATCAATTTCTTCCATGTCTCGTACTTTATTTGTAGTTTTTACTTGTCTATGAGTAGAACATCTTTTGTGGATTTTTTGGTGAAGATATTCAATTGATTTTCCTTGTTAGCTCTTGCAGTTATTTGATTTATCCTTGTGCCTTTTATATTCAATTGATTAGCTACCTTTTGAATACATGCTAGAGTTGATTAGAGTACTCGGGAGACGAAATAGTTGACTTGGAAAAGGGATAACTCACACTTTAATT
This sequence comes from Salvia hispanica, assembly GCF_023119035.1. Classification (NCBI taxonomy): domain Eukaryota; kingdom Viridiplantae; phylum Streptophyta; class Magnoliopsida; order Lamiales; family Lamiaceae; genus Salvia; species Salvia hispanica. The sequence continues at coordinate 51,824,059 of NC_062968.1, read as the reverse complement.
CAATAGAACTCGGGAGAGTTGAGGTTTCACGTGAGGTCATTGGTCTTAACGATCTTTTAGGAGTTAGGTCTAAGAATTAGAAGGGGACTTCAATTATTACACCTAATCTACGGATTTCTCACCTCGGGAGGGGGTTTAATCTAGTTAAGTGACCGACTTAATAACTCTAGAGACCGTAATTCAAGGAAGCCAATTGTGTTTTGGATCCTAAAATTTTACATCATTAGCCTGTTTTGTATCATATGTTTTTATGCTTCTTGTTATTTGTTTATTTATTTTATGTCTAGTTTATAAAACCAAACCCAAAAATCTCCGTGTCTCTAGATAGTATATGACGTTTAGTATATGGTAGTCAGTTGCAATCTTATTCTCTGTGTTCGATATCCCAGTACTGACATTTAGTTATACTAGATCTACCTTGTATACTTGCAAGTATTTTTAGTGCTAATAAATAGTGCATCAGGGAGTAGTGGTTCTTAATTAGTTTTCATCCAACATTTACTTAGTTTTATTCAATCCAAAGTCATTTTTTCCAAAACTCAATGGAAAGTTTGCTACCATCTCCACAGTCGAAGACGGGCTTTGGCTATGACGAACTTGCAATGTCGATATTGTTTTGATCCGGGAGAATACGGAGGGAGAGTATGCTGGCCTCGAGCATGAGGTTGTTCCTGGGGTCGTTGAGAGCTTGAAGGTGTTTTTTTTATTGAATTTTTTGCTATGTTCATTTCTTTTGTTGATGCAATTTACTAAATTTAGGAAATAGCTTTGAAATGTTTAATTTTACTTGGTAGAAGACGGATCGGATTGGATTTCATGATATATATGTTCCCTTTAGTGAATGTAGAAATTGAAATTTTCCTGAGTTCTGCAGTTGCTCACATAGTATTAGAATCAATCTTGTGCTAGTATTAGAATCAATCTTGTGCTACTTAGTACTTGCACAAGTAACACTTATTAAACTAAAATTATTGCACAAGTAACACTTATTTTCTAGAAAAAAAGATTTTTAAGTAATTAAACTAAAATTATTTCTCGTTCATTTCATCATTGCACACCTATAAATATAGCGTGTTCATTATGATTATGTTAGCTTACACTTATCCTATTTCTAAATAGTGTATCACATTTATCATATTGTTCAATACTATCATTGTTTGAATGAATAATTGTCATGAGACATTGTTTAACCATATACACATTTTTTTAGATGAAGATCTTGGGGATAAATATTTCACATGCTTTATTTAAAAAAAAACTCAAGATTTTATGTTATCTATTAAGAATCACATTATTTTTTCTACGTATTGGCAATGCTGATGTAGATTTTGAACTAGACATTTGTGATAGATTTAGAGTAATGTGATTATTAAATTAATATTGAATGATAACAAATGGAGTACCTTTTTTTATTAGAAACTAAATTTTTTAAAACTTCGATAGCTATGATTATTGTTTAAGCATTTTATCTAATTATTGATTTTATATATTGCAAATTAATTTTGTTACTTTTTTTAAGTTATGGTATGACATTTTTATTAATTGCATATATTTATTTATTGTAGTTTTAGGTGAGACAAATGACTTTAAACAAGTCAAATGAGTTATTATACCTTTGAGTTTTGTTTGGAGAGTGACAAGTTGTGTAGAAAAACCAAAGACTCGTAGCTCAAACAACCACAGTTAATTCCAATTTAATCGAACCAAACACTGACGATTTATATCCAAGACTATTCTAAACCTCCAAGACTCTTCATCGGGCTCATTTTCCCCTTCATCGCCCGACCCAGGCTCCTAATGGTATGTAAAAGATAAAAGTAAGAAATATGGAGTATATGAGACAATAAACCTTGATCAAAGCAAAACTCACATCTTAATCAAAGTCATAAAAGAAAATTATGCAATAAGGAGTATGTTATCCAATAACATACTCACGCAAGACCTTGATTCCCTTCAGCTCGGCGGTTACTCAAGTGGAGCATGTGTAGCTTGTTTAGCCACAATCTTTCTACTCCCAAGAGTTGAACCATTTATAAGCTCAATGGCATGATTTTCATCTTCAACAACATTGTATTCATTCAAATCAATCTTAACAACACACATATATAGCAAACGTTTTTGCATGTTTAATTAAAAACCTTTCCACTTCCAACCCATTCAATTCATCACCAAAAACCATTGCACTTCCACTCCCCTATAGGAAGCGTTTTTGCATGTTCAACTTCCCCTAATGATTACAGAAATAATTAAAATATTTTCACTTTCCTAATTATAAGACAAATAAATAAAACCATTTCATTTTTCTAATTTTATTAAAATATTCACAATGACAATCTTGTTATTTTCTTCAAAACTCTCTTTTATATATGTATAGATTCCAAGCGTTTTTTTTTAAATGGCCGACTAATCTAATCTAAGTATCTAACGTAGCTAACTTATATAACAATGCCATTAAAGCCAATCAATTAATTATTGATTAAGAGAATGACACTAATACAATTATCCTAGTGATGATTTAGAAACGCTAATGAACCATGAGGCTCTACCGTATGTGATTTGAAAATGATGATTTTGAAACGCCATAGAATGTCATTCTAGCATTAAGAATTATATTTTCATAAATACCCTCAAAACTTATCGGTAATTTCATAAATACCCTCAAAACTCCCCTTTTATATATGTATAGATATAGATAGATTATCATACTACATATAACTCAATGCTGATTTTTCAACTAAAAACAAAGTTACGTTTTGATAAATATACACAGTGACGTTCATGTATGATTTTTTCCGGCTGCCATTTCAGATACAATTCCACCAAAAAATTTCGAGCCGTGATAATTTAGAACAAATCCAAATTTCGTGATTTTTACCATTAATTTTTAAAATTGTAGGTCCGGCAAAAATTTAACTAAACTTATTTTTTTCGGCAATTTACCCATATGTATATTACTATATGATATATCCGAGTGTGTCCTCTGAAATAATTTTTTCTCGCTAATTAAATCAAGATATACAAATTTCACAAGTCATTTTTTTAATTTCCTTTCTTTTTCTTGGAGGAGATAAAAATATGTAATTATTTGGAGCAGTTATACCTGACCTCTGAAGTTACGTCATGAATTATTTTCAACTACCTAGAGGTAACACTTCAATTAGTACTAGATTGTTTATTCAAGCATGAAACCGAGTGCTGTGTAATTTATATTCACATTTCCAAATACTAACCATCGCAATATCTATTCAAGTATTCAACCATAAAAAATACTAAAAAAATAAAGATCTCTGAACTAATCAGCACGCTGCAATTCTTACCTAACCACACGTTTTTAATCTAAATCTAGGAGATGCCATCATCTCAACTAATTACATTAAGCTTTAATTTTATCATGTTTATTAGCAGTCGACCAGAGGCTGCTGTGATTTTATGTATTTATTTATTTATTTGAAGTAGGCATGCGATCTTCAATAAAAAAATATATACATTAATTTTAGGAGATAATAATAAAGACAAGATTTTTTTACATTATTTCTGTTTTATTTTACTTTCCTTACTTTAATTATTTATTACTATTATTTTTTCAAAATTAGTAAAAAAGGAAGTGACTCAATTAACAAGAAACGGAGGGAGTATTTAACAATGTTCGATTATCAATTTTTCATATTATCTCTCTCATTTAATAGTGTATCTTATCTTATTAATATGTTATATGTGACATATTAACCCTGACATGACATATTATTTATGTTTTATTTATCGTATTGATTTTTCATTCCCATACAGTTTGCCTTTTGAACAAATATATCATATGTTACCTTCGGTCTCTTATTTTATTACTTCTATACGTATTGAAATAAGATAAAATTGAGTAATATTTATTAATTAAAAAATTATGCTAATTTTACTGCAATATACAAAAAAATATATACCAAAAGTTTAGAATAATCGACTCAAAACATCATTTTGAACTGAAAAAATAAAAATTATACGTATAAAAATTAATTATAAACCCTCTAAACATGCATAGATCAGCGCGCGGATCCTAAATAATAATCTGATCAAAACCATAAATATTTGTAATTAAGTAATTAAATAACTAGGAATAACATAAGTAAAATTTTGTGTCATGAGTACGATATTTCCTGGAGTATTACAGTTTTCTATGTACATACACTATACACATGACAAATGTATTACCGTAAGCTAAGTATATACTAATCAATTTTACTAGTATTTAAAGTCAACCTAAAATTATTCAACCAAATGCAATCTGCAACCTCGTTCTTAAGCTTCATCGTATAGGAAAAAAGGGTACCACCACCAATTATTGATCAATATTCACATGAAAAAGTAAAACTCTGTAATTATTTTATATTATAATGCAATAAGTATTCTTTATACTTGTATAACAAGATTTTGAATGAGCAAACAGCTGATTCTTGTCGTCTGAATAATTCAAATCAATATTAATATTATAACAGCAACATGCTTCACATAAATCCTGGATATGAATTTTTGACTTCGCACTTTTTTAAATAATCGTTCAACATTATTAAATACTTAAATGTTTTCTACGTAAGACAAGCCAAGTCCAACCTCAATCTCTTTATAAAAGCAATCAAATGCCTAGATATTATGTAAAAATCATCATTGACATTCTCAAAGAAACATGAAAATGGCTCCAATAAAATTAGGGTTTCTGATCATTTTTGCTCTAGCAATTACTATTTCAGCTGATGATGATGATGATGATCAGCCATTATGCCCTGATTTCTACGAAAAATCATGCCCTCAAGCTTTGCCAACTATCAAGCGTGTGGTTGAGGAGGCCTTGCATCAAGAAAAGCGTATCGGAGCCTCTTTGTTGCGACTGCACTTTCACGATTGTTTCGTACATGTACGACCACGAGATTCCTTATAACTTTTTCACACTTTATGTGAATAATAAGGTTGTTTTCATGTACTTAATGTGCAGGGTTGTGATGCATCCATTCTTTTGGATTCGACTCCAGAGTTTCAGAGTGAAAAATTCGCAATACCTAATAATAATTCTATCAGAGGATTTGAGGTGGTGGACCAAATTAAGTCGGCGGTCGACCAAGTCTGTGGCGCCCCAGTGGTATCATGCGCCGACATACTGGCGGTTGCTGCCCGCGATTCTGTCGTTGGAGTAAGCCATCTTAAACTATATAAACCGTTTTGAATAATTTCTCTAACTTAATTAATCTTTATAATTCAACTTTATAAAAAGTGTCATATTGTAGCGATGTGCACTCTGTGCTAATATATGGTTATCAAACGTGAACATAGTTTAATCGTAGTCACATAACAACTTATATTTGTCAGAAACTATAGGAATATGTCATTGACAATAAAAGTGATATTTTCAATAACTATAATTTTAATTTATTAATTAGCAAGTAATGTTATTTTTAAACTTGTGTTACACCATAAACGATTTTGCTTGTCAGATTAAGCATGCTTTTTTTTTTTGTTAACTTATAATAGTAGAGTATTTAATTGCATATTCTAACCATCTTACTTGTTAATGTTGAAAAAAAGGTTTGATGATCGAATATGTCCTTATTTTTAAAAAGGGGATATTGATCCCTAGAACTTCGAACATTGGCCTTATTTTGGTATTTTCTACTAACTTTTTAAAATTGATCTAAAATATTATAGCTAGGAGGCCAGTCGTGGGAGGTCCTCCTAGGGCGGCGCGACTCCACATCCGCCTACATTGACGAGGCCAACCGCGACATCCCACCGCCGTTCCTCGACCTCCCGCAGCTCGTGACCAATTTCGCAAACAAAGGGCTTGACGTCAACGACCTCGTAGTCCTCTCGGGCGGCCACACGATCGGCTTCTCCCAATGCACCGCCTTCCGCGCCCACATCTACAACGACTCCAACATCGACCCGGGCTTCCGCCGCCAGCTCCAGGAGCTCTGCCCCCAAAGCGGCGGCGACACCAATCTCTTCCCGCTCGACGCGACGCCGGCCGTCACCGACACCAACTACTTTAGCAACATAATTGCTGAAAAGGGACTCCTTCACTCCGATCAAGAACTGTTCAATAGCACTGAAACCAAACATTTAGTGACGTTTTTCAGCCACAATCTTGAGGCTTTTGCGAAAGCATTTGCGATTTCGATGGTGAAGATGGGGAATATCATGCCGTTGACGGGAGAGAGTGGCCAGATTCGTCACAATTGCAGGGTTGTTAATTGATTGATTGTTGAAATTTCAGGGTTTATTTGATTTAAATTTTCTTTCTTATGTCACATTTTCATGTTATGTATACGTTGTATCTCACTTTTCGAAAAATATGTGGAGTGTAATGTTTGTGATGTTATTTGATATGGTGCACGTAGAATAGTACTCTACCCGTGCCATATTGATTTGGCATGAGTTTTAAAGGGTAAAGAAATATATATTGAAAAAATTATTGAAATGCAACTGATACATTGTGGATCAGTAATTAGAATGAACACTAAGCTAAGTAACCAGACAATGAGGCGTCCACAGTGAGAGGTGGTGTCAATTTTCGAGAGCCCGGGAACTAGGGTTTTCGAAGAGGAGAGAAAGAGATATTGAAGGATATGCTATTTCTATTGGTGCTTCGACTCTCTTCAGTTTTATGAGAAAAAACTAACAAAGAAAACTCTTAAAGAAGCTTATAATAATATTTAATTCATTACATTAAGTAAATGACATAATTTAAATGATATTCATTATGTGCCTAAATTGAATTCTGCCAATTAATGTGGTTTGTTTTTGATATGCCATATATATATGACTTATTCTATATATGAGAGTGGCCTTTACCTGACATGTACCATGAATATATTGTATTCTCATAAATAAAATTATATACATAGAGGAAAAGGGTGACAGTTTTTTTTTCCAAATGAATTATGATGGGTGTAGGCAATATAGTTTAGTACAAAGAGTGTCAACTTTGTAAAATTGACATAATATAATTATTTAAAGTGCCAGCAAAACGTATGAAGGTAAGAAATAGAAACAAAGACAGATAACTGGCTGCTGGTGATTTTGCCCAATTTTATGAGAAATCAATGTGGATCAATATTTGACTGTAAGTTATATTGCATATAATATGTATATAAATTTTTAATCTTAAACTTCAGCTCTGTCGAACACCGACATGCAATTTGCCATTTGGGGTACAACTACATTAATTAAATTTAATTATTCATGACAAAATATTAGTCTGCATACAGCTGGAAATTGGTAACAATTTCGATTAACTCCACAAATTGAAGAAAATAAATGTTGAAGACAAAAAATAGGAGAAATTCGATCAAATCCACAAATTCGATATTTATTTTATTATTTCCAATGAATATTTTTTACTACTTGTATGTTTATTGTTAAATAAAATAGTTTCGATATGTAGGGTAATAGTATTATTGTTGTATTTCCAATATTTAGTCATTCATTTTAATTAAATGTAAAATAAATATGATATTCATAAAGCATCCAATTTTTAATATTAAACTATAACTGTGTTTTATTTATCACATATTCATCCCAAATACTACATATATACCAATCGTGGAAAATGCATCACAATCCTGTCTCTCAATTTCATTTATTTGTATCAATCACAATCTAAAACCTTTTGCAAAATAGAAAAAAAAATCTGAAAGATATTATCCCATAAAAGTTGAGACAAAACTTTTGGGCACGGAGATTAAGAATTTATATTAAATAAATAGGAGAGATGAAAAAAGTAGGAAAGATAAAAGAGAGTAAAGTAAATGATGGAATAAAATAAGAGTGATTAGATGTTTTGTCTTTAGTTAAAAAAATAAATGACTCAACTTTGTTGAGACGGACTAAAAAAGAATAGACTCAACTTTTATGGGACGGAGGGAGTACTTGTTTTAACAATCACTGGCGAAGCCAATATTGCAACTGGATCCTATGATCACAATGAAACAAGTAAAATCTGAAATAAATTTTAAAGAGATTTTAATATTCAGGCCCAATACTTTCAATCCATGCACAGCTACAGTTAGACGGCCCTTTTGCTTTGTTTGATTTCCATGGTCCATCTAACACTTCAAAGATGGTCCAACCCACTATATTTAGTGAAAAACTTCATCTGTCACCAAAAAGTATAAACTACTCCTATTTCTTTATTAGTCTATTCCCGAAAAATACGAACTTTCTAATTTTTAAATAATTAAATAACACATTACTCATACACATCATGTTAATTACAACTTATATGATTACACCCTACTAATCATGTGGAGCCCACTATCTAATAACATTATTTACACTACTCATTATCTCTCTCATACTTTACAAATCATATATTATTAAACTCATACCGAACCTAATGTTCATACTTTTTAGGGACGAAAACAGTATAAACTATCAAAATATTTGCAAAAAATATTCATTTGTGCCGTTTCTCATGTAAACTCAGACACCATAAAACTCTTCAAAGCGAGAGAGTTTCTGTTCAATTCCACGTACATACGGGTATTTTTACACCTTGTGTGGCAATTGAACGATCATCCCATGTCGGAGGACTAAGCTTGTTGGCAGTAAGATAATCTTGGTGAATTTGCACGTCAAAGGAGAGCCATCGAATAAATTCACCATCATATTCTGACCAACCATATACGTATAAATTACAAGCTGCTTGTGGGGCCTGGGCTTAGCTTACTCTCTCCAAACTCCACCGAATCTGTTAGATGCCGAATATTATTACTAGTATATATTTCCCAAAAAAAATATAACAATAACATAATACATAAATGGGAATATTTAAAAAAAATACTAACACTCAATAGTAGTACTATATTCCTAATTTGATAAAATAAGGGGTTAGAAATTGATATAGTCTGAGACATGAGAATCACTCCACATTCATTAGCAGTGTGACAAATTGACAACACATGGCCACATACATTATTGTCCACAACATTAACACGGTTCGTGTTTTTTTACAATTTTGTTTTTTGTTGTTTTCGTAAATCATAATCTACAAACTTTAAAATGATAATGCTATGCTTGGCAGGATTCGCACACCAGTATATATTTATAATTGCAAGCACATATATGTTTTACTTATCTGATAGTGACCTGCACTTACCAATCTCCAGCTAGCGTACAAGCAATTTTAATTTTTAATTTAATTATCTGTGGTAACGCATGGCTGTGCATTACTATCATTTAACTTTTTATAATATGTGATGATCAGGAAGTTATGAACATGCCCCTTTCTGAGCTGTTATTAAATTAATATTTTGCTTGTACTTATTAGTTAATGACGACATGGACGAGCGATGTAACCATTTTTCATTACTAAACAATAATTACCAACATAGACAACTAAGAAGGCTTAATTAAGAATTGAGATTAGGGACAAACAATGAGACTAATTACTTTGTTTAATACATTGCTCACTCTGATAATAAGTAGACAGTAACACTGATATTTATTCCCAGCTAAGCAAGAGAAGGAATCGTCTAGAATTTCTGCCCAACTAGTAATATATTACTAAGGACTTCTAGTATTTGAATTTGTACCGACTAATATATATTGTCAAGGACCCCTATAATTTGAATTTCAGCTTGACTATATATATTGATAGACTCCTGTGATTTCTGATCTCGGCGATATAAAGCACCATAGCTTATGAAGTGATAATTGTCGTTATACTCCCTCCGTCCATATTGGAGTCGCTTTGACTTTTTTGCACTCAATATATACTACATTATTCTCTTTCTTACTTTACCATTTTTTCACTTTAACTATTTATTACTCCCTCCGTCCCCGATTAAGAGTCACACTTTTCCATTTCGGTCCGTCCCCAATTAAGAGTCACACTTCATTTTTACTATAAATGGTAGTAGGTTCCACATTCCACTAATTCAATTCACTCAAATTTTATTATAAAACCAATATAAAAAAGTGGGTCTCACATTCCACTAACATTTTCAATCAACTTTTCTTTACATTTCTTAAAACCCGTGTCCGGTCAAACTGTGACTGCTAATGGGGGACGGAGGGAGTATCATTTTTATAAAACAAGTGCAGAAAAGTCAAAGTGACTCCTAACGTGAGACGGAGAAAGTATTTTTTAATTGTCTTTTGATTAATTCATAATCTTTGGAATAAGAATAAAAAATAATTTTTTAACCTTTGGCAATTGTACCATTATGGTTAAAATTGAAACTAATATGACAAGATCAAGTATGATACTAGGTAGGGGTGGGAATTTGGGTATTCATAGGTACCCCACCCGATAAAATCGGATACTCAAATCCAAAAATCATCTAAATACACAAACAGTACCCGGCTCGATATGTTTTTCGGGTACCTAAATATCCGCCACGGGTATCCAAACCCAATTATTGGTACCCAAATATCCGACTTCTTACATATATTAATAATTAATAAAAATAATTTAAAAATGAAAAATGTATTAATTTTTTTAAAGCTAAAGTTCTCTTTATTTATTGATAATATTTATTTTGTTTTTTTGTTTTGTATGCTAAGACTTTTTATGAACTTAAAAATGTCAACTATATTGTTGAGGGAGGCCAGTGACTAACCGAGAGGCAACGACAGAGTGTGTAGGCAACAACGTAATAGATACAGAGACTTGAAGAAAGAAAGAAAGAAAGAAAGAAAGAAAGAGAGTGAGAGTAGAGTCACTTTAATGGAGAGTTGGGTGGTAGACTTATTTATAAATGTTAAAAAAAAACCTAATTAATTATAATTAAATAAATAATTATCCCATACCCACCAACCCTAAATGGCTAAACCAAATTAAAAATTACTGGACTTGTTTTAAATTTCATTATCCGATCCCATAGTCATTCTCATTTTATTGTATATTGAGTATCCAATACCCGATAGGTATCGTTGGGAACGGGTAAACCCAATTCCCATGATCCATATTCCCACCCCTAATAGTATGACAACAAATTAAGACGTTTTGGGTAAGTCGATGTTGTTTAAATCAATATTCTAAATAGAATAGGTTGTTTTATCCAAAATGAAATCATTCTATAGTTACATTATGTGATTTTGTTATATCAGTTCTGATTTTAACATTGTGAAATAGTATTTGCTAAAAAGTTGAAAAATTAGTAAACAGGAATATTTACATTTCAAAAGATGAATGGATTGATAGAAAGCTACTACCTAGTCTTTTGAAATGTGATGGATCTAGCATAGAGCGGAGAGGGATAGAAATTGAAGAATATACACTCTATATTAATACTTCTACAAGTTGCAAACCCCGTTAATGACCGGATAACGACGGTTGCGGTTCGTAAATTAAATCATTAACCGCAAGCTTAAATTTATCTCGCCACAAATCACGTCCAAATCCACTGCTTTTAACCTCCACCACCACCAGCTCTTCCGTTAGCCGGTTAATCTCCACCATAATAACGTATTTCCAGTTCTGCCCGTGCAGCCGCACCCCCATTCCCTTCTTCGTCACTCCCATCCCCACTTCCTCCGCCGCCGCCTCCAGCCTCCCGATTATCGTCTCCGCCGACTTCTTCGACACGAACATCTCCGATTTCACATGGTAATCGAACAAAACGGACAGATCCGCGCCGGATGAGTAGGAGATCAGGTCGAACGCATTCAGAAATCGCGATTCGTCGCCGGATTCCTTGAATTCGAATTGTTTGTCGATCGGGTGGTTGATGCCTTTGTACCCCTTTCTAAACCACGGATCGTTCAGGATCTCGTGGATCGTGATTCGAGTGCTCGGATTCGGATCTAATACGCGGGAGAGGAATTGCCGGAGCTCCGGCGAAGTCCATTTAGGGCATCGGAATTCGCCTTTGTAGATTTTCCTGTACATCGCCATTAGATTTGTGTCGTTGAAGGGTAAATATCCGGCGTTGAGGACGTAGAGGATTACGCCGCACGACCAGACGTCGATCTTCGCGCCGTCGTAGCCTTTCTTCGCCAGGATTTCCGGCGCGACGTACGCCGGCGTGCCGCAGAGCGTGTGGAGGAGTCCGTCCTGCCGCGTTTGGCCGGTGACGGCGCTGAGGCCGAAATCGGTGATTTTCAGATCCCAATTCTCGTCGAGGAGGAGATTCTCCGGCTTGAGATCGCGGTGGAAGACGCCGTGCGAGTGGCAGTAATCGACGGCGGAGATGAGCTGCTGGAAATATTTCCGGCTGAGATCCTCGCTGAATCGGTATTTGGCGATCTTCGCGAAGAGCTCGCCGCCCTTGGCGAATTCCAAAACGCAGTAGACCTTGGTTTTGGTGGCGAGGACTTCGTGGAGGGTGACGATGTGTGGGTGGCGGAGGCGGCGCATGATAGAGATCTCCTGCTTGATGTTGGCGGCGAGTTTCCCCATCTGAATCCGCTGCTTGCTGATGGCTTTTATCGCCACGCTCTGCCCGCTGCGGATGACGCGCGCGTGGTAGACCTTCGCGAAGGCGCCGCAGCCGAGCAGTCTGCCGAGCTCATACTTTTTGAAGAGATTAGGGCTCAGCTCCTGTCCGCCGCCACCGGCGGCGTTTGATTCGCCGCTATGGCTGCTGCTGCTGCTGGCGGCCGTCGACGTATCGGACGACATTGAACTCCCACTCTCGTTGGTGATCTCTGACATAATTTGATCCAGAGATCGCGCAATTACAGTCCGTCGTCTTCGCCTCTCTGTATTGCATTAATCGATCGAGCAAATCCAAAATTTGCTCGATGATAAAACCTGATTGAAATTGAGGAATGGAGTGATCGACAAAAAATTTGTACGCAACCAATGCCTCCGATGATCAGTGATTAAATTCTTCCTTCCTTTTTTGCAGGATATTCTATATATGAAGCAAAGAATTTGGTTGATGAATCTGGACGGAAAAAATATGGAGTAATTAAAATCGAAGAAGATTGAGAGAGAACTGAATTCTACTTGATGATGAACTGGATAATGAGGCTACCAATTGGGAAATAGGGGCTCACCTATTTATTGTGATATTTACTCATAAATTACCGTGTCACACTAAATTATTTTTTAATCTTATTTATTAGACTAGTAAATTGTAACTAAGATATAAATTAGAGAGATAGGTCTTGAGAGAGAATATATGCCTAAGATATAAATTGGAGAGATAGGTCTTGAGAGAGAAAATCAGCCGACCATACACGTGTCTCTATTCTTTATTTTGAACAAAATATTGATTTCACACTACCCTATCATAATTCAATATTCACATTTCGGCTTCAACAATTAAAAGAATATGGAAACACATTTCATTGGATTTTGTTGCAATTCCAAAAATAAACCCGTTAAATATTATTGTGGTGCTAGTCATATAACCAGGATATTTGTATAGATATTTATATATTTTTAAATCATTAAATTTTGTATTTATGAGTTATTTAACTGTAAATATTAACATTTTTGACTTGTCAAAATCTAAAGAAAATGAAATTGTCAAAAAGTAATAATTCATTGAATATTTATAAAGTATACATAATTTTAATTAAAAATATATATAATCTAAATAAAATTCATAGCGAGTTCTTACTTATTCTCTAGTCTCTGCTAATTAATGATGGTATGATATTTTATTCATTTGATTACTATGGTTACTTTTGTTTTATAAATTAATTAGTATTGCTTAATAACGAGATTTGATATTATTACATATAACTATTTGAAAAAATTTGGCAACAAATTATTTCATTAGTAATTAATATACTCGTAAAAATAAAACCAATCATCACCGATTCACCGTAACCAAATGCAATTTTTTTTTAGAAAGTCGCAATTTGTTTTCCATTCAAAGTATTAATTTAGTTCAATGTAATTTTAAAAAGAGAGTTCACAAAACAATTATCATTACTCCCTGAGTCCATAATTGATGCATCTGACACAGTTAATGACATAAAATTTAAAGAGGTTTTATTTTATATGTTAAGTGGAAAGATAAAATAATTTATTTATATTAATATAAGAAATTTTTTTTCTAAAACAGAAATGTGATATTTTTATAGGACAAACTTAAAAAGAAAGTGTGTCATCAATTATGTGATACAGGGATGGAGCAAGGGAGTATGATTTAGAAAATAGATAAGCAAGGTAATTCATTAAAAAAAAAAAATTTATTGACACTGTTCATCAGGGATTAATACCATACTAATATTAAAAAACAAACATTTACTCATTAAGTTCATATATTTACATACTACTACTATAAACCACCATAACTTATGTATTTAGACTCATGATAAAAAATGATAAAAAAAATATAAAAAAGTATTGAAAATTTAGACATTTACATATATATAAATAATCATATGATTTTAGAGTGACATATTGCTTATTTTTTTATAGTTTGCGAATTCTTATTCCATAAAAATAAGTAATACTCCGAGTTTATTTCGTAGTTGGCATAATATACGAAATGGTGACCACCTAGTTAGTTCTCCGTGTTTATTTCGTAATAATATTGTTGACATATAAAACGAAATATTATTAAAGTATAATATAAATTTATTTTATGTTATATTGTTGATATATAATAAGAAATGGTATAAAACGAATTTGTTTCGTGTTATATTGTTGAGATATAATTATAGGAATTTATGTAGTCCACACTCTACACAAAAGAAGAAGAGGCAAGCCATGCGTTTTCCTATTTTTAATTAAATTGTTCAGTCCTTTTCTCAAAATGTTGAAAATTTTGAAATGTTATAAACGGTGTAATTAATTAGTAATTAAGAATTTTCTTTAAAATATTCGAATCTTTTAGAATCTTTGAGACTAGTAATAATGGCATCAGGTCCCTATTATTTGAATATATTAAGAGATTCAGTATCTTGAAAATACAATAGTTATTTGTTTTTTAGGAGTTATTTTACGCAAACCGGCGACGTACAATAATTGGATGAGGCCACGAGAAAACTACAAAATTCACCTAAAATTCCCACTAGCTATATCTATACAAATCTACAAATTATGAACATTAATTTTATCACCACAAGACTCTATCTAATAATCTTGGCAATGACAACACATATTTTAATATAAAAGTGATAAGTATTAGAAAGATAAAAGTGATAAAATATAAGTACTAAGATAGAAATAAATAAATGGATAGGAATCTGCGCTTAGCACTCATTAATTAATGGGTTTGCAGTTTTAATTAGGATGATTAAATCTTATCGAGAAAAATTGGAATTTATTAATTGTTGTGCGTTTGAAACATAGAGAGCACACGGGGTATACTTTTCCTGAAAAAGTACTAATAGTTAAATTATTGTTAATTATAAATGAAATTTACCAAATTTGGAATTGATATAGTAAATTTTTTAGAATGAACCAAAATACGAAAATGTAACTCTTGATTATGAACGAACCAAAATACTACAAATGAAGCATTAGAAAGCATTTCGACTCTATTATACTCTATATAATCATATCTGGTTCACTAGTTGCTATTAGTTTCAACTTAGAAAAAAAAATTCATGGGATTTGTAAAAAGTAAAAACGTTTCCTCTATAATCATATATTCATGATACTCTGCTAATATTTTTTATGCAAAAACTAGTTAATTCATTATCCTTTAATTAGATAAACAATCCAACATCAGTTATGAATGATTACATAATGACAAATTGATAATAACAATGAGTACATTTTGATAAGTAACTACTATTAAACTCTAATTAAAAGTTAGTAATTAATCATAAATTACAAATAATTAATAAAGTGCGGTTTTTTTTTTTCATTAGTAAAGGCGTTGTTACACGTATCAATCATATTTGTGAATTATATTATTGTTAAAATAGAGGGAAATTGTTGTAACTTCAAAGTGAGAATAAAATTTCCAGTAGAAGCAACACATTATGAAACTTTTAAATCTCGTGAACCAATTGAATGATAAAAGGTAAAGAAACTTGTGCATTGATTTTTGCTTTTTTGCTTAAACTTTAAAGTAACGGAATTTGTTGGGAATTTTGCAAGTCATCGTCATCCAAAGGGGGATGAATTTGTTTGAATTTAATTTGGGTTTCTGCTTGCATATATCTAAGTTTTCGAATTGGACTTTATTAACTTTTACCTATAAATATGCGAAGGTTGCTGCAAAACTTTGTAAAATATCACTACTAATTTTATAATTAATCTTTTATCAAATCTAAGATTCAATTCCCGGCATGACATCATACTTATGCGTATATTCTTTCAATGTCATTTGTAAAGGAAAAAAAAAATACTCCCTCCGTCGCAATAAATATGCAATATTTGATTTTCGGCACAAGATTTTATGCAGTGGTGTTTTGTGAGTTAATGAAGAGAGAGTAAAGTAAGAGAAAAGAAAAAGTAGAGAGAGTGTTGTTTCCATTTTAAGAAACGTTTCATTTTTATTGGAATAGCCTAAAAAGGAAAACGTTGCATTTCTAATGGGACAGAGGGAGTATAACTTTCAAATTTCACTTAAGCTTCGACATGTCTTCTGATAATAAATTTAATAAAAAAGAATGTCCACAATAAAGTGGCACAATCACAATTCTGCCAAGGCACAGCTATAAAAACTCTTGCGTCTCAATAAAAATATAGAAAGATGAAAATAAGGATGTGGATGTGTGAAGTAAAAAATGAGAGAAATGAGTATATTTATAGAATAAATTCCTAAAATATAAAAAAAAATCCCACGGTGCTGCTGCGGCGGTCGCCATGCCCACTGTCCGTTCCTCGCTGCAAATGCGGCTCGTTGCCCCCCCTCCCTCCGGCCAGCTATAGTCCGCAGCCCCCTATTGTGGCCCCTCTAACTAACCCGCCTTTTTATTAAAAGTATATATTTTTCAAAAATATTGGATTTCATAAAATTCCAAAACAAATAAAGATATCAAATCAATAGATAATATTCCAAATCCAAAATATTCCTTCATAGTTAACGACTGACTTAAGTTCCTTTAGCGTACAACCACATTGTTAATTCCTTGCCTATAATTTTTTAGCCTTATTAAGCGACAAAATACATAGAACTATCCTTATATTTATTTTCTGGGCCGCCTAAAATACAATTGTATTATTGCAATAATTAATAATGTTATGGGTATTCGTCGTTGTCATTAATAATGTTGAGGGACATTGCTTAATCTACCACACAATTAGTATATTACGTCAGTTTTGATAGAGAAGATACAAAAATGTGGCTCAATGGGATTGAAAAGGCTAGAGCCAATGAGAAGTGGAGTTCAGTTGTAATGACGCATGGCATTGAATATTAATTACAATAGCAACAACAGCAAAACTTAATCAATTGGCTTGGTTTCAGTCTTTCAGATATTCATGTAAGCATTGACAAGTGAAATCGAATGATTATATAATTTAATTAATTTAATAATACCTAGAACAACTACTATTATAATCGAAAGAAATAAATCATTTACTCTATAAACTTATATTTGTAATAATAGATCTTCATTTAGGACTAATATTCTAGTAACGGTCACGATACATAAGAGTCTATAACAATCAATGTGAGACGTTAGAGTTTATAACAATCGATCAACATTCTTATGACACATCAAAATATGTAACAATCGATCCTCCTTCAGGGCTAATGTTCCTGTTGATCACAAGTTCACAACACACTAGTGCTTGTAACAATCGATCTCCCTTTAGGTACTCTTTACAATTGATGTGTTACATTAGAAACAATCGATTTTCCTCAAAGTCAACATTCTCGTGGAACATCAGAGTTTATAACAATCGACTCTACTTCAGAATTAACGTCCATGTTGATCACTAGTTCATTGTTAGAACTTAGATGGAGTAATATTTATGAAAGCATCAATATAATATAACATATCAAATAAAAGAATTCATTCCAAAATACTATCAAATAATTAATTAAGGAAGATCTTATCGGGTTTATAAAATTCACACGAAGTTGTCATTCAGAAGTATTAGAGCTTCTACGAAATGTCATACCCAATCATCTCTATTTCCCTTTCCTTACAATTATATTCCTTCGATTTATTTAACCAAAATATGTTATGCAATAAACATATTGTCGGATACTAGTTTCAAATAATTTCAACAAATTTATTATACGGGGCCATTTGGCATCTCACAAATTCAACAAACATAGTGCACTTTCTTCATCTCAATCATATACTCCTACATGTTTTTTTTTTTTGTTTTTTTTTTTTTCATTTTTCAAGTATTCTAAAATGTATAGACTTATTTCCATAAAACTTACTTTTAAAAAGTAAAAAAGTTCACTGGAGTAGTACTTTTTTCATTGTTTTTTTTTTATAAATTGTCTGAACGAAAACAATTTGGAGGGTTTAGTGTTTAATGAATCTATACAATTTTCTGAGGTAAATCGAATAGGTTTTATTTATTTTAGAACAGATACCCGAACTTCATGAAAAAGAAATATCTTACCAATCTAAGTTGTATTTTATTGGAGTAGTACTTTTTTCATTGTATTTTACATTAAAAATAAATAAATTGACAAGGTTGGATAAGAATTGAAATTATGAAAATTGTGCTCAACGCTCTACTAGAAAACGTCAAATTGAAGGGGCCTACGCAGTGCTGTAGATATAACAACCATGAAAAGTTAATGAAATACTTAGTTGAAAATAGTTGAGTGATATTGCATTTAAGGATTTTGGTTTTGGACTTTTGGTAGCTATTTGAAAGTAGAATTATTTCGAATGCTCTTGCCTTGGTGACGCGGTGGGATAACTACCACGCAATTGGTGTCAATTATTTGTGCCGCGAAAGAAATGGGGAGATAAACATACAAGTGAAACAAAATAAATGGTTCACTTATTTCGTGACATCACATAATTATCATAATTAAATTGATCAAGTGTTGATAGATTTTACGACGGTTACAACTTATTATGTAGTGTTGATAGATTTTACAAATTACAAATTGTACTTACATAATGCCCCTAAAATTTGAATATAACTAAATTTTATTTATATGAATTATTATTATTATTAATTGTATAACTATTATTTTATAAAAATAGAGAAAAAAAGATGATATGAAAGGCCTATAAACATCTGCACATAGTTTTAAGTTTGATTTGAACAAATTATGCAACATTCAATAAAAAATTAATCTTTTCTTTAATATCTAAATATTTCCTTTGAATATATAATCTTTTTTAAAATTATTTTAAAGAATTAATATGTAATATATAAATTTAACTTAAATGAATGAGTATTTATGCACGTATTTTACTGCAAAATATCATAAAAATCTAATTATACATGTTTAATTTATATACATAAACATCATATTATTACATGAAGAAAATTGATGATCTTTTAGGATGGACTATTGGAGTACATTTTGCTGCAGTCGACACCAAAATGTTGAGACGCGGCATTCCGCCGCGTGGGTTTAGCAACTTGGCCACGTGACCAACCTAGGTGAAAATCTAACCTATAAATATTTATTTATGTAGGTTAGTTTATCAAGTAGAAGTAAGATATTTTTGAATATTCGAAAAATGTGGTGATATTGGTAAGGAAAGTGAAGACAATTTTGAAGAAATGACTGCGAACTTTCCTCATTATTTGGTCATTTTCCACCATGAAATTACTGAGAAATTTCCTGTGATTTGGTCATTTCTACTCTTGCAGGACCATTACCATGATTTCGAAAATTTTATTCAATTAATTTGTTTCTTTATGTTCTGGTGCCCTTTTATCGAAAAACATTACAGCATGAATTTGTGGAATGTTGAATGTGACATGTTATGCCGTACCAGTATGTTTTGTACATTTTGGAAAAGAACAAAGGGGATGTACCTTGTTTACTTTGAACAAGTAATTTCCCTTTATAGGTGTAACATGTACACACTTAATCCACGTACAGTAATTAATTAAGAGATAAACAAACACGGCACGAATTTTATAGTAGTTCGTTGAATCAATAATGTGCATACATATACAGTATATGATAGATAATTGTATTTTAAATTACAATTTTGCGTGATAATATGATACCAATATGGAAAATAAACAAACACTCGAAGCCCAATACAGCTATTGAATCAAATCAATGTAAAACTAGGCTGTTATTGGGCCCATATGATGGGCGACCTTCTAACTTACTACAAATATTCTTCATTAAATAGTGAAGATTATAGTACTATCATCAGAAGCATCAATAATATCAATCTTTTTCATTATTTTCCAATTTGTCACAGCCACGCAAAAATGTACTACTATTTGATGTATTTTCAATTTGTCACACTCAAGACATAATTTCACTATAAACATGAATTATATTTGATATATAGTAATTAATTAAATCAGCTACTACTTGATCATGTCTATAAGGGTTATATGCTGGGATAACCATCGAAATAATTTGTACCGAATAAAAACGAGTGATCTTGAGTTCAGTCCTCACTGGTTCCTCACACTATTCATGCACGAAAACATTAGTCTACATACATAACCCGGATATCGAATTTGATGGTAATAGCTGCTTAGACGGTCCCTTGAGGAACATGATTGGGCACTTCAGCTTGATTGTCCAAGGGCATGTACTGAGCCATTATAGCCCTTATCTCCGAATCCATGTAACCCTGCATGTATTTTCCATCTAAATCAAACGTGCTCATGCCGTATCCGTGCTTATAAAAAGTACGTAATAATCGGTTGAGGCTTACCCGAAGCCTATATTTGTAAAGAGCATAGGCAACTACTCCAGCCATACACAAGCCTAGGATGACCACCCACATTATGCCCCAACTGACTTCACTAATACCACCCTCTTTACCTGCATATATAATTCATTTGATTTCCACTTCCACCAATAAAATCGATTAATCTAGGGTAAATTGCAAAAAAAATCATCAAGTTTGGTCAATCAAAACTTAGTGATTTTTCCGGCAATTTTTCTTTAATCTATATATACTTACTAATACAAGTGTCATGTTCATGAATGTAAAGTAAATGATTTTTGCAGCTGCACTCATAACTCCCCCATGTGTTTTTGCACTTGCAATTTGGGCATTGGCATGCTAGCTCTTCCTTGCATTCATCCACATCTAACAGACAATTCATCACAATTAGTAAAACCAACAAATCCACTATTCTCATTACATAAGATGTTATTACCTTCACAATCTCTTACACCATCTCCTCTAAATCCCTGTGGGCAACTGCAACCAGATATATGATCATCCTGCAACTTTCACACCACAATCAACAATATTTCAATAGTTCAAAATCATCAAAATCAGCCATACTACTCACAGTGCAAGCCGTATACGTTCGACCGTGCCTCTTTTCCTTCCAACACCCTCCATTGCTTATCCCACACCTCAAAGGCCCTGAAGCTGCACAAAGAGATTAACAAAATGCATTATTCATCACTCTCTCAAGCCTCTTTCATGACTATTATAATACCTTCACAGTGAGTATAGCCATCGCCTACGAACTTAACTCCTTGCACGACCGGGCAGTGGCACACCCTACCCCGGAAAGTGTCCTGCAACACTCTTTGCTACTTAGTACTACAACATTAAACCATAACAACATTAAGTTGGGAAATGAAATAAAATACCCTGCAAGCGGTAACGTTAGCAGAATCATCCTGCCAGCATCCTCCATTGTTCTGTAGGCACTCGTTCGTCTCCATATCTCGACTCAAGCAAATGGCAGGCTCAGTAGTCTCTTCGAAACCCGAACAAATGGCCTTGAGAATTGCTGCTTTGTCCAACTTGCCTAGATCAAACAGTGCATAAAATCATTCTTGTCACATTTCTGTCATATCACAAAAGGCCATTTCTTGCTCTTGATACCTCTATATTGTCGATTGTTTATAACTAGCGTCGGCAGTATAGTCACGTCTCCTCGCGGGCCTTTCCCAATCTGATCACAAATTGCATCCACATTCATTAGAATCTTCAGCCAAAGAAAGAAAACCAAATCCAAACCTGTGCTTCTTGTTCTGCTTTTAGGACAGGGTTGTCTACGTCCGCCTCAACGTCTCCAATGCACTGATCGACCTTCCTAACGTCGTATCC
Organism: Salvia hispanica; assembly: GCF_023119035.1. Lineage (NCBI taxonomy): Eukaryota > Viridiplantae > Streptophyta > Magnoliopsida > Lamiales > Lamiaceae > Salvia > Salvia hispanica. The sequence continues at coordinate 51,802,015 of NC_062968.1, read as the reverse complement.
TGCAAAACAAGACTCAATCAGATCATCAAGAACGCCAGAAAAACACATTCTTGATTAGCCTACCAAGTGACTTGATCACTCTATCAGCACACTCTTTGTTATACTTCTTGTCTTTCATTGGACACCTGATCGAAAAGTCTGTCACGTAGTCCCACCATTGCCATGGCTTCCCACTTTCCTTCGCAACCTTAAAGAAACACGCCTGCCTCAGGTTTTGGACAACCACATCCTTGCCATCATACCCTCTGCTGAAGTCCTGCTCGGGGTCAGGAGCGCAGTACCTCCCGTAGTTTATGCACTGCGACTTGCACTGCTGGCTCATGATGAACGCCTCGGGACAGTACCACGTGATGTAATGAGGAGTGAACTCGGTGTATCCCTTCCGCTCAAGAATCTGAGCAGCCCCTTTGAAATTCATCAGGAAATTCAACTGGCTCTCACATTTTGGGCCACATTCGTCGTTGCTATTAGTCCAAAACTCATACTCGACTCGCTCATCCGGGTGCGGGAGAGCCTCTCTCCAATCAAGATTAATGCCCACAAGCTCCCCTTTCGACAACACTTCTTTGATCCTATCACCTAGCCCTTTGCTGATCAATGCTGAAGGAATGCTTATGTTTTGGAGGTAATCCGGCTGCGTGTCCCCATCCTCGGGCGTGTCCATCGTGATCAGAGGCTCGACTCTGTCATCTGCAACGAGGATGGCCGCCACCCCTGCCTTCTGAGCGTTCCACGCCTTCAACGTAAAATAGCACTCTGCCACACAACATTCAACAATGTTTAATACATGCAAAAGGAGTATATATGAAATGAGGTGGAATAGATATTCGTATCGCGTTACCTCCTCGATCTGCCAGGAGGAAGACGGGGATGCCACCGGGCTTGTTCTTCCACGAAACGTCAGAGTCTTTGAAAGGCTTGCAGCCCTTCTGATTAGATTTGGGGTAGAATATTGAGCCAACCATTGTTCCTCCATATTGAGGCACTCCAAAATTTCCTATTGCACATTCATAGACGCCTTTCACTGACTCTGGTGATGTCACCTTCAAATTGTTTTTCTCCACAAGGAAAGTTCCAAAACAGGTTGATCCAAACATTAGCACACAAACACACACAAAAACACTCACTTTTTCTCTCATCTTCTTCTATCAAATGTGTATATCTTTGAAGATTCTCACTTTCAATCAAGAAGGAAAGGGCCCTTTCTCCAATGCTCCGATCTAACATCAACAAAACAAATCCCACAAGTGCAATATAATAAAGTTTGAATCTTTAATTCTGAAGACTGTTTTCTGAATGAATATAAACAAGAAAAACAGATCAAGGAGATAGATTTTGAATTTATTAATTATATGCTCAAGGCATAAATGTAAGATTAAATCTCAAAGTTAATGAGTTCATAAATGTAGAACCAAATTTTATTTTTATTTTTTTTAACAGCTGCAAAGACTCTAATTTAGGAGCGTGAAAACAGTATGCATGTAGATCTTAGAAACCGCAGTTAGTTGATCAGGTCTAAATCGGGAATAGTTAGTTGGTCAAGACTTGAACACAACAATTAAAGTTATCATTCACACGTGGTGTGTAGCTATTAAGATTGGTCATCATTTCTGTCCAAACCCTATATATTACATGTAGATTATTTATCTTGAAACCAAATCTGTTACACTGAATTTTGGATAATTATTATGCTACTTACAAATGAATGATAATGCTGAAATAGTTTTTCTTGAATAAGAAAAAACACTGAAAAACTGATCAAAGAGTTATCCATTTTGAAAGTGACCATACAATACATTACAACAGAAACATTCTCAAATCAAGTAAAAGGAGTATGTGCTAATGATAATCTGCCTCTGATTTTCCAGAGGAAAAACAGAAATGGCGATGACGAAGAGTATCCAAAATCACTTCACTTCTCACTCTTCATGCTTTCTTCTTTCACTTCTTCAGAATGATTCTTGGCCTGAAAACAAACACAGCAACCAACTCACATCAAATTCATCGATAGATGAAAGTGAGAAACAAAAGATAAACCCTAATCCCCAAAATCGCACTTGCCTTGAACTGATCCTGCTCCTGATTTATCCTCTTCGCTTGCTCCTTCTCCCTCAACGACCGAATCGGCGATACGCTCTACACATTTCCATCAACAATCAGCGCCAAATCAATTCGATATTTATAAAAAATGTTAACAATCTAGACTGCATACCTTGCAGGAAAGCTTGATCTCCTTCAATCGGAAGAGGCGATCGACCTCAATCTCGAGGTGCTTCTGCAGCATCCCTCTGTCGACGATCTCCTTCATCTGCGAATCGAGCAGGAGCGCTCTCTCTCTCAGCATCTTATCGGTCTTCTCCTTATCGATCCGCAGCCGCTCGACCTTTTCTCGGATTGCGTTCAGTTCCTCCGCGAGAGAAGCATCGAAGGAATCAAACTCGATCTGAAATTGGACACGCTCCTTTTTCACAGGGGTGGAGTAGATATTCTCCTTGTTACTCTGATCTATTTCACCCCAAAAAACAGCTGCGTGATTTGGATTTGGATTTGGTTTTAATTTTGTGGCGGAAGGAGTCGACGGCGAGTTCTTCGGCTGGAGCGGTTTGCGGCCGCTGCTGGGGCGGTGGTGTAGCTTGTGGCCGGAGATTGGGGATCGAGCTACCAGCATTTTATCTTCGATGAGCGAGAGAGGGGAAGGTTATTGAATGTGATTGAGATTGTTGGTGAGAAGAGGAGTGGTTAAGAACATAAAAAAGAGTGAATGAAGAAGAATGAATGGATTTGAATTTGAAAAAAACAAGCAACGGCTAGTTATGTGGGAGTTGGTCATACAAAATTAAATGATTCTAATTCAAATCAAGATTAACTACTGATAAATTAATACTTCGTCCTATCTCATTCATTTTCTTAGTAAATCATAATTTAGATGAAATTTTTTAGTCTAATAAAGTAGAGAAAAAAATAGTGAGGTATAGTATTATTTTACTGTTGTTTTATTTAAATTTAAATATGAAGATTTTAAAAATCATTATGATATATCTGCACTTCATTACTCCGCAAATATTTGTCTCTCCTTTTTGGTTTGTTTACACTCCATATCACATTTACTTTAGTGATTTTGGTATTTGGACTTGCAATCTACTAACAATTTATTAGCATAAAATTAATATTCCAAATAAAAGTAGGACTCACACTTTATAAATATTTTCACCAATTTTATTTTTTATTTTTTAAAACTAAGTCAAAATTGGTCTAGTATGCGCCAACTGAGGAAGTACTGAAAATTATGCTAGCTACTTCGAGCACCCTAGTGACAATTTACTCTAGTTGAATAAGTTAGCCTCATCATAAAACTAGCCCAAGAAATGGGAAAATGTATATAGATTTATATCAATTTTTAGTTTGTTTTATTTTTACAATTGACTCTTGACTAAGACTGAAAACAGATTTTTATTTTCAAAAATAATCCGACCCATGGTAGTGATTGACCTCGGCTATTTGGCTGCTTGAGTTCTTTTTTTTTTCTTCTGACTTTGTGTTGTGTACTGGCTAGTTGAGTTTTATAATTGTATTATTAATATTTTTTTTATTATATTTCAAATCAAATAATATGATTAACAAATATACTAATGCTTAGGTCGTCTGCTTCATGCAAGCCAACATGCAATATTGCAATTGACTAGCTCCCAATATAGTTCAATGGGTCACATCGTGTTTAAGGGAGTATTCATTTAAAAAATATATTTACTTTTGTTTGTGGCCGGTTTCGCAACTTGACTGCTACCAAATTTCATATACTACTAATATATATTATTGATAGTTCATTAAAATAACATTTCATTATCCTCACAATTCATTGCTTTCCTGACATAGACATTGCTTGACTATTTCAGCATATCATCAACAACCATTATACTAGTAATACTATATACTCTTTTAATATGTTTACGTTCTTCACGATTATATTCCATTTATGGATGGTATGCTTAAAGGGAACAAGTAATTACTAGTTTACTGCACTATACTCCGTTATTCAATTAATTTCACAATAATTACCTTCAATATTATTAGCCATCAATTTGCTTTAAACATATCAATCTTTTTCCCCTGAAGCGTATGCAAATTGCAAAGAATTTTCATCTGTATAAAACAACACTTCTATCTGTTTAAATCCTTGTCCAAATTGTCGAAAATATCATCAAAGTCAATCTTGGAACTTAACAAAAATAAACCAGCTATAGTATAAATTTCACATTTTCGTCGATTATTCCATAATCTTGAATTCGGAAAAAATTATGTATATATGATGTGACATGCGGAAAATACTATGTGAACAAAATGTTCGGCCATATACATAAACGATGTCATTTAATACATTGAGACAATTATGTTTAATTTTACATATGCACATGCCACATCAAAAATTTTCATTATGGGACAATTAAGAAAATACATAAACCAAGCATTTGTAAAAGTTGCAAGAATAACTAGAATTTGACTTTTTTTTAGACAATTTGCCAGAAATCTTTTAAGCTACTTAACAATGGAGCTTTGAGTTATGAGGTTACACACAGAGTCCAGTCTACACTAGAACACAAATTAACCTTCTTTAATCCCTAAAAACAACAGAAGAGAAAAACACAAATCTCTTAGACAATAAAATAGTAGGAATAGTAGTAGTAATTACGAAGCAGGCTTTTCCGACCAAGATTTAGTTAAATTGAACATTGAAGTAATACTTGGTCGTAGTTTCTTGCAACTTGATTTAACTTTCTTAATTTCTTGCATGCTTCTGCTGATCGTCAAACCTCTTACCCCTTCTCTCTCTCTCTCTCACTCCTATTATATTTGCCTTGCCATAGATGATCATGAAATTCATACCACATTCACTTGATAGCCATGAGAAACATCATTCAATTTCTGGGAATTATCACTATTTCCTTCTTAATTGGTGTCAATTCACAAAATCAAACCAACTACGTCCCAATCGACCAGATTTTCTTGAACTGCGGAGGCCCAAATTCCACCGATTCCGACGGCCGAGTATGGATCTCCGACGCCACCTTCTCTCCCTCCACCACCACAACCTCCACCAGCGCCGCCACGCAGAAGCCCGACGTCCCTCAAGTCCCCTACATGACCGCCCGAGTCTCCCGCTCCAACTTCACATACACCATCCCAGCATCCCCAGGCCGCGTCTTCCTCCGCCTCCACTTCTACTCCGCCGCCTACGGAAACCTCACCGCCGCCGACGCCCTCTTCTTCGCAACCTCCGGCGCCTACACCCTCCTCAAAAACTTCAGCGCCGCGCAGACCATGGAGGCTCTCGAACTCACTCACATGGTGAAGGAGTTTTCCATTAACATTCCCGCCGGAGAAAATTCTCTCACGGTCACATTCGCGCCGGCTTCTGCCACCAACTCTTACGCTTTCGTCAACGGCATCGAACTCGTGTCCCATCCCGATACTTTCGCCACTGCGTCTGCTCTCGCAGTCGGCCAATCCGGCGGTTTCCAGATTGACAACGCGACCGCCTTGGAAAACGTCCGCCGCCTCAACGTCGGAGGAAACGCCATCAAGCCGTCCGACGACAACGGACTTTTCCGGTCGTGGGGAGCCGACGACGATTACTTGTTCGGCGCGGCGCATGGTTTAGTCAGAGGACTTGATCCCAACGTGACGGTGGCGGTGCCGGGAAACTACGCGGCGCCGCTGGTTTTATACACGACGCTGAGATCAGTGGGGCCGAATATGCCTGTTAATCGGAATTCAAATCTTACTTGGTACTTCAAAATTGATTCTGGATTTTCATACCTTGTTAGGCTCCATTTCTGTGAGATAAGCGCCAATATATTTAAAACGAATCAGATTATTTTCACCATTTTCTTGAACAATCAGACTGCGTCGGAGGTGGCAGATGTGATCGCCTGGGCCGGCGGAAATGGAGTTCCGATTCACCGGGATTTTGTTGTGTTCGTCGCTACCGGTCCGCCGCAGCAGAATCTTTGGCTGGATTTGCATCCTTACACTGCTTCCAATCCTCAATTCTACGATGCGATCTTGAACGGATTGGAGATTTTCAAGATTAATGACAGTAGAGGGAATCTCGGTGGCCCCAATCCAACCCGAACCCAATCCGAATCCGACGCTCCTTCAAGCAATAAACCGCCGTCTAAGAATCACTCCGCCGCCATCGGAGGAGGTGTCGGCGCCGGAGTTGCCGCTCTTCTAGTGGTTGTACTTGTTGTAATCCTAGTTGCTCGCCGCCGCCGAAAGGGCGCCGCCAGTGAAGAAGAGGGGTGGCTCGCTTTATCAAAGTACGGCAATTCACCTTCGTTATTTTCACGCACCACCACCACCACCGCCACATCAATCGGCAGCAGCCTCCCTTCGGGCCTCTGCCGCCACTTCTCCTTCGCGGAGATCAAAGCTGCCACAAACAACTTCGACGAGGCTCTCCTCCTCGGCCTCGGCGGCTTCGGAAAAGTCTACAGCGGCGTGATCGAGATCACCGACGGCACCACCACCAAAGTCGCCATCAAACGAGGGAACCCTCTCTCACAGCAAGGGGTGCACGAGTTTCAAACAGAGATCGAGATGCTGTCGAAGCTCCGCCACCGCCACCTCGTCTCCCTCATCGGATTCTGCCAAGAGAAGCACGAGATGATCCTCGTCTACGACTACATGTCGAACGGGACCCTCCGCGAGCATCTCTACAACGCCCCGAGCCCCGCCACCCCGGCCCTCTCCTGGAAGCAGAGGCTCGGGATCTGCATTGGCGCGGCTCGGGGGCTTCACTACCTCCACACGGGAGTAAAACACACCATCATCCACCGCGACGTCAAGACCACAAACATCCTCTTAGACGAGAAGTGGGTGGCGAAGGTGTCCGATTTCGGGCTGTCGAAAACAGGGCCTTCGCTGGACGACACGCACGTGAGCACCCTAGTGAAGGGGAGCTTCGGGTACCTCGACCCGGAGTACTACAGGAGGCAGCAGCTGACGGAGAAATCCGACGTGTACTCGTTCGGGGTGGTGCTGTTCGAGGTGCTGTGCGGGCGGCCGCCGCTGATGCGGAAGCTGCCGAAGGAGCAGGTGAGCTTGGCGGAGTGGGCGAGGCGGTGCTACGAGGAGGGGAGGCTTGGGGAGATAACGGACCCGTGTCTGGTGGGGAAGATAGCGGCGGAGAGCTTCGAGAAGTTTGCGGAGACGGCGGCGAAGTGCGTGGATGAAGTGGGGGTGGAGAGGCCGTCGATGGGGGATGTGCTGTGGAATCTGGAGTTTGCGCTGCAGCTGCAGGAGAGCGCGGAGGAGGGACTTGTGGTTGTTGCTGATGATTTGGATTTGTCGAGGAGTGTTGCTAGTCTGGACTCTAGTGGGGTGACTCCGAGTGCTGCTAGTCTGGACTCGAGTGGGGTCACTCCGACTGCTGTTTTTTCTCAGATTATGAATGCGGATGGGCGATGAACATTGCTTCACTTTCTATGTTGCATTTCTACGTACATGTACACGTGCCTGTGTTTCTGATTCACAAATCATAAGTAAATAAAAAGGGATAATCACCATTAATACAAACAAATTACTAGTACGTCATTAAATTTATTAACACCAATGCGACTATAGTCTATAGTAATACTACTATATGAATATTAGTAGTAATTTCATTTGTTGATCCGATCCAAGTATTAAAGTAAGATTGACTCCGTCCATAATTTTTCCGAATTTAGAGACGTTCAAAGTCTAATCACGTTGTTTGCGGCCTAGTTTTCTCTCTCTCCCTCACTGTTTCCTATAATGCTTGATCCCCTTTTCAATCATATGGCAAAAATCAAGAAGTGAAGGAGAAAGGCAGGCAAGATGAACGACCAACAAGTGTCGAAGCAGATACAGCAGATGGTGCAGTTCATCCGCCAAGAAGCCCAAGAGAAAGCCAACGAGATCACCCTTTGTGCCGAAGAGGTTGTTTTTTCCTCCTCAATTTCTTACCACCCAATCTCGTAATACTCACGATGCCTACACACGTACAGGAATGCAATATCGAGAAGCTGCAAATAGTCGAGGCCGAGAAGAAGAAGATCAGACAAGAATACGAGCGAAAGAGCAAGCAGGTGGACGTTAAAAAGAAGATAGAGTACTCGATGCAGCTCAACGCCTCGCGCATCCAGGTGCTTCAGGCGCAAGACAACGTCGTGAATGAGATGAAGGACGCTACTCGGAAGGAGCTGCTGCAAGTCGCCGGTAAAAAGGCTCCATACAAAGGTGATGCTTATTTATTTTGCATGCTGAATAAAAATAGTCTCATTTATGGACGAAAACTGAGAGAGGGAGAAAATGTGGTGATGCAATTTTCACGAATGAAAATGAGACTATTTTTCATGAATGGATGAAATATTTTTCTATCGTTGTCTGTCTCATTTTTAAATCTTTATTGAAAGGGCTTGTCAAAGCGTTGATTATCCAGAGCTTGATGCGGCTCAAGGAGGATACGGTGCTGCTGAGATGTAGAGAAATGGATGTGAGTGTAGTGAATTCAGTGCTGGATGAAGCGAAGCGTGAGTATGCAAAAAAGTTGGGACTCGCGGTCCCAAATGTTATCGTTGATAAAGTGTATCTCCCGCCTCCGCTTCCCGACAACAGAAACTCCATTGGTCCTTCTTGGTTAGTTAACTGTAATTTATTTTGCAAAGGGTTCTAGTGTAAGAAAATTTGTCTCACATCTATTATGATGATCAAATGTTTATAGTTCTGGAGGGGTAGTTTTGGCTTCTCAAGATGGCAAAATAGTATGTGAAAATACCTTGGATGCACGGTTAGAACTTGTCTTCCGCCAGAAACTTCCCGAGGTACATATACTTCATTTGTTCAATTTAAAGTGATATATCTTTAAAAATGATTCATTCGTTCTAACTAAGTGGTATTTTTTAAAATGAAAACACTTTCTCTCATGTTTTATTATCTTTTCACGTAACTAGACAATACTTGCTATGTAAAATTTCGTGCGGAAAAAAAAATGTTTCGCTTTGAATTAGACATAGGAAGTAATATCCTTGTTACATGCATCATCCTAATCTCAATTCTTTCTTGGCTGCAGATACGCAAGCATCTCTGTGGCTAGATCAAAGCACTACCAAATTCAAGATTAATAAGTGGATTTGCATCATTTGTTCGTGTTGGAAATAAGAAACAAACAAGATTAGATCTCAAAGCTTATGCAAACAGTTGACAAAAATGTGCCTTCGTATAAAGACACGAAATGTAACACTTTTGAAATACAATTTAATACAATGATCTCTATTCCCTGCTATTTCATCTTTTTGAATTGCAATTGCACACACAACGAATGGGGACACTAGAAAAAGAAAAGAAAATAATGCGACTTCGATATAATACAAATCACACCTTTATAAAAATGGTGTAAATGAGTCATTTTTTTAATGCTAAGGTTGATTGTACTAGTGTCAATAAAGAGGTATTATTCACTTAGCTGTTGTGGAGCTCAACTTTTGCTTGTATAGTTATTTTATAGTTCGATTATTAAAAAAATCATATAAATGGCACGACCTTGAACTGTCAATACTCTTAATTTGCACCCAACAAATTTTGTGAACATTTATTTTTAAACGCAAACTAATACTCCCTCTTTTCGAACTTAATGTCCCACTATAGGCTATAGCATTGCGATTTTAAGTAATGTAAAAGAGAAGTGAGTTGACAAAAAAGTGATGGAACGTGTGTTTTAATTTTATATAGGAGTAGTACATTAATTTTATAATAAAATTAAAATGAAATGAATTAATGTAATGTGATGTTCATTTATAAAAAATAATGAAATATTAATGAACATTTCATTATGAAACATTTCGTGACAGAAATGAGTAAACGAATAAATTACTAGTACGATTTTGAGTTTTCCACTGATGTGTATATAATACTCCTAGCTAACAACTGTGATGAATACTAATACTCCATTATGCGGGTGGCATTTGATTCGTACAAGATAATAGCGAAAATTGATAAGCCAAAATATGGTTTATTAATGATTTAAATTAGTTATAGTGGTGGAAGTGAGATGAATAATAGTGGTATTGTGCAAACGGACCAAAATATATTTTCACGGACCAAACTTTTGAAAAAATTACAATCGGACAAGAAATATAATTAGATGACACTAAACATGACAATATAATGACCATGTAAGTTTTTTTTTATCTTTGTATAAGGAACATTTGTAATGACAAAAGATAAGTGAAAGTAAGACTGTGTCCAGTGGATCAAAAACGATATTTCATTTGTTCTATTATACTCCGTAGCTGAATCGTATTTATTTTATCAACTCATTATAGTTTATTCATCTCTTTTAAACAAAAACAATGCTTTTATCTCTTTTATTTTTATTTTGTTTTTTACTTTGTTTTCAACTCATTTATTTATTTTATTATTGATCTCATTTTATTCCTTATACTAAACATTATTTTCTGAAATTTACATCCAAAACAAAGTACATTGATTGTAATGAAATGAAGGGAGCATAATATTATTTGTTGACTTCAAATATGATAGTAGGAGTACTTGATATAAAATCTTTGATCAGAATTACTTTATATAAAAGTAGTACTAATAAAAGCAGATAAAATAAAGAGTAAAAGTAAGGGAAGAGATGAAATATATAGTGGTAGTATTATTTGTTTTGGATGAGTTGTAGCAGTAGAGTTAATAAAGAGAAAAAGTCGTCCAGGTTGGAGCACAAGTTGTGAGGGAGAAGAAAGTGAAGGCTGCTGCCGGCGAAGAATGAGACGGCCACACCGCGGCGGCACACAAGATGGGAAATTGCGGCACTAGGGAGGAGTCCGCCGTCGTATCCACCGCGCATCAACACCACCAAGGTCCGCCCTCATTAATTCAACCACATTTCTCTTTTATCTCTCCCCCTCCACAATCAGATCTAGGTTTCACTCCTCAATTCATGCTCAACTCTTCCTCATTTTCTTAATTCTTCTACCACACTGATTTACTTGCTTGAGACGAATTTCAAGCCCGAACATGTCTGGAGATCGCTACTCGCAGTTAGGGTTTCTCATTAATTGTGATGTAAAATTGCACTGTTTAATTGCTGGAAAAAAGAGTACTGTATTAATTTAGAGCGCAATGTGCAGTGCACCAGCAGCTACAAGTGCTGTCATTGCCGACTAGGAATCCAGCCACAGATAAGAAGCACAGCCGCTCCATTTCAGATCTGAGCGATCCTTCAACCCCCCGAAACTTCGAGGACTTCCGTAAAAACGCCCTGCTCTACACCCACGTCATTGCTTTCACCCTTTTTGAGCTTGAGACCATCACCAAGAGCTTCCGTTCAGACTACATTCTTGGAGAAGGTGGTTTTGGGACTGTGTACAAAGGCTACATTGATGAGAATGTTAGGGTTGGTCTCAAATCTCTCCCTGTAGCCGTCAAAGTGCTTAACAAGGAAGGTCTTCAGGGCCACCGCGAATGGCTAGTGAGTTTCCCATGTCTATTCCTGGGACCGGATGTTAAATTCCTTGTCCCATCCATAAACACGAGAAAGGTTATATGCTAATTTTGAGCTCATTGATGCAGACTGAGGTCAACTTCCTTGGGCAGCTCAGGCATCCTCATTTAGTGAAGTTGATTGGATATTGCTGTGAGGATGACCACAGATTACTTGTTTATGAATTCATGTTTAGAGGAAGTCTTGAGAATCATCTATTTCGAAGTATGTCCCGTTTCCGATCCCTTTCCAAGCAATGCTTTAGTGTTGTTTCCTATGCTTCTATGTTCAAATTGTCTCTGTATATGACTGGAATTGAAAATTTTAATGATATCTTGTCTATAGTGGGGTCACATAATATTTTTTAGAAGTGAATTGAAAGAAAGATTTTTCATGCAAATTGCCATCCTAATGAAAAGATTGTGTTTTTATATGATACCAAAATTACATGCTCAATAAGTCCAGAGATCTGAAAATATACTGTTCCGAACTAAATTTTTTTCCCAAGAGAGATGCTCTTATGGCCCACTGTCTCATCTACCACACTTTTCTGTATGATTGTTTCATTGCATTAAGCTATCATTGTATTTCCTACTTATTTTTTCTCTTGCTCTATTTTTTTTCACTATTATTCTTAGCATGATAATTCAGTTCTGCTATGTGCCAAATTGCCAATTTGAATAAAGTTTTTTATTATGTCATAATCATTTGCTGAACACAATTAACCTGAAATTTTGCTGAGGCATCTAGAAGCAACTGTTCCACTATCTTGGTCGACAAGAATGATGATTGCTCTTGGGGCTGCTAAGGGGCTTGCTTTCCTTCATAATGCCGAGAGACCAGTTATTTACCGGGATTTCAAAACTTCCAACATTCTGCTAGATTCAGTAAGTGATGCGATTGAAATTCTGTGGGGGTTATGTTTGAAAGTTATAATTATGCATTCACAATTTTGCAGCAACATAGTTTTATCTGGTATCACTTGCTTTCTTGATCTGGTATTTTATGCCAATTCTCTTTGTTGCAGGATTATATAGCCAAGCTTTCTGATTTTGGTCTTGCAAAAGCAGGGCCGCAAGGTGATGAGACCCATGTATCTACTCGAGTAATGGGAACCTATGGCTATGCTGCTCCTGAATATGTTATGACTGGTAATACAAAATATTTTTTGTTTCCTTGCACATTGTTATCTTTTTATATATATCAGCTGTTGAAATTAGTCACCAGCTATTGCAAGATAACTGTTTGAGGTTTCTGTAGGAAATGCATATCCAAAAGCATTCTTTTTATCTAAATAATAATAAGGGCTAGAAGCTTAATTTTCTAACTGGTATTACCTGATAAAGAAGCCTTCTGATGGTTGTTTTGTTGGTTTCTTTATGTCTTGTTCCAAAGGTTCCCTTTAAATAATGTATATAGGGGGTTTTCTAAATGCTTGCCTTTGGTCTTGATGTCTGGATTTTTTATTTTTTCACTGTGGAATAAATTAGATTTTTCAACAGGCAAGAAGACCATGCTTTTCAGTTTAAATGAGCAATGTTGATAGGAAGGACATCTGAATTGAACACTACAATTTTGGAAAAGGAAAACACTTTATTCCATGGCATATTGGCATATATTTCATTCTGTGTTTTCCTAAAATAAAAAAGATGTCAGTATGGAGAATGATCATAAATAGATATGGAAGTATTGAAAACTTGAAATTCATTCAGATTAGTTGTAAATTTTGCTGCATTCATACCTTAGATTAGATTCACACTTCAAGCCAATATCAGCATTTGAAGCGTGCACTTATTAGTCTTTTAATACCAATATAAGAAAACTATGTTTTTTAAAAGTATTCCAGGCAGTTCTGGGATAGATGTGAAAAGTTGATTCTCTTATATCTCTTCAAATATCTTCAACCTTTGTATCACTTATCTATGTAGATTCACCTCTTATGTGTTTTTCGTTCTTTTGCCGCCATGAAATTAAGTATACATAGCTCTCCTATCTAATTAAACTCTACATGAGATGCACAGGGCACCTTACTGCCAGGAGTGATGTGTACAGCTTTGGGGTAGTTCTTCTGGAGCTATTAACGGGGAGAAAGTCAGTAGACAAGACGAGGCCTAGCAAAGAACAAAGTTTGGTAGATTGGGCGAGGCCAAAGCTAAATGACAAGCGGAAAATGCTGCAAATCATAGACCCTAGATTAGAGAATCAGTATTCAGTAAGGGGAGCCCAGAAAGCTTGCAGTTTGGCATACTATTGCCTGAGCCAAAACCCAAAGGCCAGACCATTAATGAGCGATGTGGTTGAGACTTTGGAACCGTTACAGTCTAGTGGCGGTAATGAAGTCTCTCCATCATCGTCATCAACCCCTACGCTCCTGTGCAGTGGCAGTCCGTTTGTGACAGGAAGGATTCCAGATTATAGGGTGCATCGCAGATTTGCTGGGGCAGTCGGAACTGGAGTGGGTTGTCGGTCGACCAACCCGAGTTGCTCCCCTGGTGGCCCTGCAGCTTGCCGGGTTAGGTGAGGCAAGTCTCGGGGCTGTAGTCGCCTTCAAGATGTATGTACACGGTGTTAATGTGCCTGCCTGGTTATGTATATCATAATGGTGATAGCAACAGGCTTGTTGATTGTTAATGTAGCTAAGTGCTTTTGTGTTGATGATGCTTTGTTCCAAATTCGAAATTGCAATCTGGAGTGAGAGTCGATTTTACCGTCGATGTATGTTATATGTGTTCTTGTAGTAGTTTATTCTTTCGCATATCCGAAGATTTGCTGCCTTTTCCACTTTCAATCTTTATTTTGTATATGTAGTGTTACGTCTAAAAAGATCTCGAATCTGGTTCAATTTAGTTTTACTAAAAACTAGTATAATTATTGAAAGCGTTATACATCAAGCATATAATGACATTTATGTAAAAAATTAGATTACATCATTACATGAGTAATTGTCATTAGATTATACTGTACTTACATAGGTAATTAAATGACTAAAATGGGATATACATAATTAGTAAACTTTAATATACAAAATAATACTCTCATTTCTTATAATGACTACATAATCTGACATGCCACGTCGAATTCAATTTGAGAAAAAATCAAATTCGTAGGAAATTTACTACAAGGCATATGTTCATAATATTAACAACCGATCAATTTCAGCCGAAAATTATTTTATGTACATCACCCTAGTTAAAAACATTTATAGTAGACATGTAGATTATGATTACTCATATTGGCAAATGATAATACTCCACTTCATTCGGTCCCATAGAAAGGGAGCATTTATTTTTTCTGCAAGAGATTTTAAATACCCTATTATTGTTAGTGTGTTTGTAAAGAGAATTTTTTTAAAAAATAAGTAGAAAAAATGATACTTTTATTAGAAATAGGTGACAAAAATTTAAAAAAATTAGTCAATATGGAAAAATGAAAAAAAGAAAAGAAAAGAATATCCGAGAAGGAAAACGGGTATCAGTCCCCAGCAAGGAAGAAAGAAAGCTTAACCTAAGAAAAATAGAAGCAGGAGGCAGCCACCCTCCTTTCCTCTCAATTCAACCAATTCGATTGGTTGATTCATTCACTCTCCAACGTAACATACTCTTCCATTCGCAAACACTCGATTTCCTT
This sequence comes from Salvia hispanica, assembly GCF_023119035.1. Lineage (NCBI taxonomy): Eukaryota > Viridiplantae > Streptophyta > Magnoliopsida > Lamiales > Lamiaceae > Salvia > Salvia hispanica. Next base: position 51,786,882 of record NC_062968.1, on the reverse strand, counting down.
TGAAACTTTCATTCATATTCCATCCACTACACATACATACATTCACACATACACACAAGAGAAATGGGCTGGGAAGGTGCAACCGGGCAGCGAATTGCGGTGTCATGGCTGATCGGCGGCCTTGTAATTGGGTTATCCGTGCTAGGTTTCCGCCGCCTTGCTTTGCCGCACTATAAGAAGAAGAAGAGGCCAATTAGGGTGTACATGGACGGCTGCTTCGACATGATGCATTACGGCCACTGCAATGCCCTCCGTCAGGCCCGTGCTCTCGGCGACCAATTGGTCGTCGGCGTTGTCAGCGACGCCGAGATTATCGCCAACAAGGGCCCTCCCGTTACTCCTCTCGACGAGCGGTATTCCTCAATTTTTTAATTTTATTTTACCATTTCCTTACTTCTTTCTAGTGTTTGTTTAATTGTTTATTCATACCTCTGATCTGTAATTGGTGATGTTGTACATCTGCTCTCTGCCCTAGGATGATCATGGTTAGTGGTGTTAAATGGGTGGATGAGATTATCCCTGATGCTCCCTATGCTATCACCGAGGAGTTCATGAAAAAGCTGTTTGATGAGTACAACATTGATTACATTATCCATGGGGATGATCCTTGCATGCTTCCGGATGGGACTGATGCGTATGCCCTTGCTAAGAAGGCTGGCCGTTATAAGCAGATAAAGCGCACGGAAGGGGTTTCGAGCACTGATATTGTTGGTGTGTAGTTGCAATTCTTGTTTATCCAAAATTGGTGTTTTTGTTTGCTTGCGTAAATGCGTGTCAATAATTACATCATAGTTGTTGTAACGGTGTTAGCAATGTGCATTCATCGGATTTATATGTTATTGCTCTATATTATGGTAACAGCTTTCCAACATAAAAAGTCAAAGCTTTATTGTTTAAATTTTTTGTTTTAGGTCGTATGCTTCTCTGTGTGAGAGAGAGGTCAGCTGGGGACAGCAATAGCCACTCATCTCTGCAGCGACAATTCAGCAGCAATGGGCGCTCAACTCTGCAGCGACAATTCAGCCATGGTCGCAACAACAAATCAGAAGATGGTGTCTCTGGTAGTGGGACACGGATATCTCATTTTCTACCCACCTCTCGCAGAATTGTCCAATTCTCGAATGGCAAGGCATGTGGATTTATAATGAAAATTTCACTGCTTATCTTAATACTCCATATTCTTTCTAGCTACATCAGGAATTATTTTAGTATTTGAAGACCATTTCATTTTGCTATCCTAAACCCTCTCTTTTCTATCTTGCTAACTAACATTCTTTAATATTATGTCTTGAGCTATTCATTCTGATGTTATTTTGATTGCAGACTTTGCAGTGTGACCTAACCTTTCTTCTCTATCTTGCTAACTTGCATTGATATTATGCCCTGAGCAAGGGATGTTATTATGATTGCAAATGTGACTCAACCTCTCTTAACTATAGCTTTAAGCAAATCTAGTAAACAGTTGGATTAGCTTCTTGCTTTTCTAAATGGCATGGAACCAAGGAAGCTTGATAATGTGAGTGTTATGGGATTCATACAAAAAACTAAGGCAGCTAAATAGAAACTTCTGAAATCAAGCAAAAAAAAAAACTTAAAAGTATATGCAGTGCCCTTACCAGATAGTTTGGTGTACTGTTTTGCCTTTTTGCATAAATTTATAAACTGGGTTTGTTGGACTTTAGAGTCGAACAAAGGACTCTCATGCATATCTGTAGCTAATCTGGTCCAAATCAGAGTATAATTTTTGCTCCAGTACCAAGTTTACATTTTTATAATGCCATTATACTGCAACCAATCCAAGCTTTGCTTCTTCCTTCATATGGGATGGCAAGATAGTGATCTATTTTGATAACCATGCTATAATATCAATTAGCTTTTAAAATTTAGGTATCTACAATATCAATTTAGATATCCAAGCTTTACTTCTTCCTTCATATGGGATGGAAAGAAAAGTGTCATTTAGGTATCTATAATATCGACTAGCTTTTAAAATTATCTTTTATTCTATTTCAGGGGCCTGGACCTGATGCTCGTATAATTTACATAGACGGTGCATTTGATCTTTTCCATGCCGGACATGTGGAGGTATATTATGGTTCCAAATTCCAATCGTTTTTACTTAATGTATCTATTAATTCAGATTATTTGACAGTATTGTAGCCCAGAATGTATGCTTTATTTAAAATTTAATGTCTATCTATCTAATCATATTCGTCTCATTCTTTTGTATCATGTCACGGACTTTGTTGAATTACTTTTGCTACATTACTACTTTTCCAATGCTAGCAAATTTTTTTTAACTTCTGTTAATATTATGTACTCAGTTGCTATTTGTTGTTTTATATAGATACTAAGGCTTGCCCGAGGGCTTGGTGACTTTCTTCTTGTAGGCATCCATACCGACCATAATGTCAGGTATGATTATTATTTTACTTCATTCCTTAGATGAATTAATTTGCATGTAAAATCTGATGTATCCCGGAAAAGATCACTATTCCTTGGTGAGAAATTTTTTTTAGAGCTAGTAGATTATAAACTGTTGTAGATGCTCCAGCTTTCATAGATATATCAGATTTATCTGGAATGGGTTGTGACACATGATGCTTCACATATCTACTAGTAGAACATAATCACCTTAACTATTATAAAGCCCTACAACCTCCGTCCACAACCAATAGTCATATTTATTTTTTTCATTTTTGGCCTTCCACAAATATTAGTCACCTTCTATTTTGGTGCATTTCTCTCTCTGTGAGGTGGACCTCATTCTCCACTAAGACTATTGGTAGTGGGAGGAAGTAGTAGTATATTTGCTGTTCTATTCTATCGGATGAAATATAAGTAATGATATCCTAAGTGAAGCTTACTGTTGCGGGATCAAATTGTCCATAATGGCAGAATGCACTTATGGTCTGTTTGTTTTCTTGGTTGAGATGACAATTGATTGGTTAAAGAATGAGATGTGATTTAGACTGAGTTTAAAGTATGCAATAATTACTAGTTCCTGCTTTGTGATGTTGAATAATTTGATTCTCTTTAAATAAAGTGAAGGATGAATGAAACCTACTAAAATGCAAGTCTCATTGCAAGTCTCTTTGTAAAATGTTTGATAGAGAAACAGTGAAGAACAGACCATTGTCTGACTACACTATATAAATGTCTGTTGTGGACCTGGGGTCTGGTTTGATCAGATGCTTTAAGCGGTGGAGTTTCCAATTCTCTATCAGCTCTTTTTTTAGGTTTATGGGGTTTCTAATGTCTTTTGTGATAGTGGGAACTTGAGTTAAATTTTACTTGATGAGGATGCTTTTTTGATTTTTCCCTGGGCAAATGCAGGCCAACCAGAATGGAATATGATAAACTTTTAGTTCTAGGATTTCTTGTCCATGGAAGGCAGAAGTTATGTTGAGTTTAAGTACAGAAAGTTGTACCTGTAAAAGTTGGTGGGATGATTTATTGCATTGCTATCCACCAAAACAACCAAATACTTAGGGCCTTATTGTAGTCCCTTGCTACGATTTAGAGAATGAAAAGAAACCTTTTATTTTCTTAGTATGGAATAGAATGGGAAACTTAATGTTGAATATTTCTGGTGACATAATTATCTGAAGTGCGAACTATTTATTCTAAGGATAAAGACACCAAAACTGATCTCCAGTATCCTTTTTATTAGTTCTTTAACATCCCTAACAAAGAAATGTGGATAGTGAAAATGCAAATGTGCTTTGAAACACAGCAGGGCAATGGACAGACATGCGAGAGAAACATTTAAGTGATGGGAGAGTCTCTTATTATTTAGATGTAGAAACTGTCATTATTTACTTGGTGCTTGCTCGACATAGTTATGAATGCCATTGTCAATGTTATGAATCAAACATGCTTTTGGTCATTTTTACTAGTGCACTCTCTAATGGCGTCAAAAGTTTACCCAGGTCTTTGTAATGTCCACTTGTACATGATTTTCACAAACTGTGATGCTTTGTACTAATTGTATGTCTGGAGGGTTTCTTCCAATTTGAATCGACTTGATGGTGCCTTTTACTCACAAGTAGTAAAATCCTACTCAGCCATTATATACTGCTCATGAAAATATTTACGTTTATATAGCCAATATCAAACTTCAAAGTTCCAATAGTGTGATTAAAGTCAAATTGTTAGTGGTGCTGTGGGTGCATTCTCTGCTTAGCATTCAAATACAACTTATTTAAAGGTGCTTGCTAACTTTGGCCTCAAGGTGTAAGAATAATGATAATATTGCAAACTTTTGAGGCAGATATTTGATAAAACTTCCACCCTGTCTGTTCTAGTGCAAAAAGAGGACGTCACCGTCCAATTATGAATCTTCATGAAAGAAGCTTGAGTGTACTGGCTTGCCGATACGTGGACGAGGTTATAATCGGTGCCCCAATGGAGGTGTCAAAAGATATGGTAAGTATGATGAATTCACATTTAACTAGTTACTTACTGCATGAATACAATATTCCATCCCTTGCATTAATGATTTAAGTCTAGTAAGAGGTAAAAAAGTTAGTGAAAAAACATAGTGTGTGATTGGTAACAGACAGTTGGCACCCAGTATATAAAACTAACTTTTAATTTCTACTTATTTCTCTGGTTAAAACACTTCTTCCTTCTTTGGTATTGAAATCATAGTTGACACCACTGGTTCTGAATCAGCAAACAAATCCCAATGTGACTTATTTACTTTGGTATTTCTTTTTTTCAGGCATATTCTTATCATTACTATAACTCTATACTTCTTTGACCTAGTATAAGTTAATAAGCAAACTAAAAGGCTTCAATGCCAAGTTCAAATTAGATAATTGCAACTGCAGATTGTAAATGCTGTAGATTTGATTTTTGGTTACATTCTTGATTCTTTTAGTTACACTTGGAGAATGTAGGCATGTTCTTCAAAAACAAATGCAACCTTTTTTTAGTGTCTTGAAGAATAAAGTACTATTTATTTAACACAGAAAGTAGCATATGCTTGTAGCCTTGTTCTATTGTAAGCATGTGTTAACTTACTACAAAACTAAGCGAGTTACTTGACAAGTGAGAATATAGTGTTATAGCCTCTATATTCTGAGGTCCAGTTCTATTAATAAATCTCACTTCATGGATTATAATTTATATGCCAAAGTAATGCTTTGAAACTTAAATGGCTGAGATCAACCCTTCCTACCATCAGTTTTCCATCCGGCTTCTAATTCCTGATGCTGCAGATTACAACTTTCAACATCTCTTTGGTTGTGCATGGATCTGTTGCTGAGGATAATGATTTTCAGAAGGTAACAAATACGTGTACACATTTAGCTGTTCAGTTACAAATATGATTACCTAGGTTTGCTGATGCTGTGGGACAAACCCTGTTATTTTTGCAGGAGAAGGAGAATCCTTACGAAGTTCCTAACAGTATGGGTATTCTTAAGCTCTTGGAAAGTCCTCTGGAGATTACAACCAGCACGATAATCAAGAGGATCGTATCGAACCATGATGCATACCAGGTTTTCAACCATCTAGTCCTTTAGATTTACGAGTTAATTGGAAAGATAAGTGATTAAAGCGATTGTTGCAGAAACGGAATGAGAGAAAAGCTGAAAGTGAGAAAAGATATTATGAAGAGAGAGCTTTTGTGACAGGAGATTGATTAACTGTTAGAATCTGGAAAGAGTAAGACCGCATGACTTTGGTTAACAGTTAAGCCATTGTTTTCATATTTGTGGTAGATGTTTTCATATTGAGTAAGCCTAGTTTGATTTCAGGTGGAGAATACTTGGGTTGACTTGATGCTAAGTGGACATTCTTGCTTCACAATAAAGAGGATCCTCTCATCACTGATGTTTTTGTCTACTTGTATTTTTCTTTTGAAAGAATTTGAATTTGGTAGAAGCTGTAGAACAGGGCAATCAATATCACTATGACATGTAGCAAACAACAGAATACTTAAACTTTGATGAATATCTTAACTTTGCTGAATTGATGATTGATGAGTTTTGGAATACATTTGAGAAGAAGAAAACTAAATTAACATGCTATTGAAGAATAATACAATACGACAAGGATAAAACCTAAGTTTCCATTCCAAGATCAAGTCTTGGGCAGTCTAGACTCTAGAACAGCTTTCGGCATATATCCTTGTCGATGATGCATTGTTGTCTTGTCGTTGCGGACTTGATGGGTGCTGCTGGGCACGTCTCAGCAATCCCGGTGAGCAGTGGCATGGATCTCGGCGTCCCTTGCTCCTCTTTTGGGTGCGTCTCAGCAATCCCGGTGAGAAGGGGTGTGGATGTCGGCGCCCCTTGCTCTTTGGAAATGGCATCCATGATGGTGCCATATACAATCTCAAACAAACGCTGCTCTTCATCCTCTTCACCACCATCATCAGCCACATTATCAAATTCTTCAATGAGAGAGGAGGCAAAGTTGAGGCGACGAACGACGTGGCTGTGCGACTCATCTCGGTATTTGAGGCGGCGCGGAGCAAGCAACAGCTTGTCGGAGCCTGGGGCAAAGGAATCGAACAAGGTCTCTTTAGGGGTTTCGACATCTGGAGAAGAATGGGGTGGGGAATGCTCTGCTTTTTCCTCTGGAGTTGCTGGCCCAGCTTCCTCATCACCTGTTTTACAAATCAAACTCCAATTTTTCCCACAAATAGCTTGTTGTTCATCGGCGCAGACCTCAGACCCCATGGCTTCCTTTCCTTTGCAGTCAGCTGAGCTAATAAGCAGTTGCTGGAATTAAAAAAAAAAAAAAAACAATTTCAGTTGGGGAAATAAATTAGGGTTCCGGTGAAAGGGGGAAAAACGTGAAATGGAAACGGAAAACCGAAGCTGAGCCCTAAGAAAACGGAGAAGAGGAAACCGAAAGCAAGGAGAAGAAAAACAGACCGGCGATTGATGGAATGGAAGAGGAAAAGCGGCGGAGAGGGGTGGGTGTCTGTGTGGGCGCCGCGGAGAGAGGATGAAATTGGCGGGCGATGGAAGTGATAGTGAAAGCTTGGCTGCCGCTGAAATTGGGACAATTTTGACTCTTCACCTTATTTGCCTCACGTGATGGGCGGATGGATGCATATCCAACCAGATGCTCTGTGGGTCCCACTTCCCGCCCCCAATTTTTCATTAAATAAAAGCTAACTTTTTTATTTTTTTTAAAAAGCCTAAGGCCATCTGCAACGCTATCTCTTATCCGTCTCTTACAGAATGTCGGCTCCACTGGCTCCGCTCTGATAATTCGCCTCTTCTCCCCTGTATATCGCGCAAAATTTTTTGACATCTTTGTCCGTTCGGTCCCAATGACTGCGGAGCATCTTCACGTTGCGGCGAACGGTAGTCGTCGACCTTCGGGCGTTGTAAAAGTCGGTGACTTTTTCCCAAAAGCACTTGTGGGTTTGTTGATTCCCGACGACAGGATCGTACGAGACGCTGATCCAAGCGTCGTACAAAGCCAACGTCTCGGCTTGGCTGTATGCATGCCGGCTGCCGTCTCCACCAACCTCTGCGGCCGCTGCCTCCTCTTCCTCCTCGGCATTGACGCCGAGACTGAGGTTGATCCTGCCGGAGCCGGAGCCGGAGCCTCCACCGATTGGCCGGTCGGGCAAATTGCGATCAGGCGCCAAAAAATTCTCCGAAATTTGGGATAATCCCGGCGATTGCCCGTACTCTGGGAGGGGAGGGACGATAGTATGCATCCACATCAAAATGTGGTGTTTGGTACGCCGGCGGGGTGGTCGAGCCTTGGGTGCCCGGTGACGAACCGGGAGTACCCAAACAGTTGTACATGCTCGCCCAATCGTCGAACGAGTTCAAGTCGAACCCGAAGGAGCGCCGCCTGCCGGAGCCGCCGGAGCCGCCGCCGCTGGAGTTTCCATCGCCGAACATTTTTTCAACAATTTGAGAGTAGTGTTTGTGTGTAAAATGGGAGAGGAATGAGGAATGAAAGTTGTGTTTGTGTGTAAAATGGAGTGTGGAGTATATTTATAGAAGAATTTAAAAAAAAAAAAAAATTGAAAAATTCGACCGTTTGGTCCCCAACGGTCATTTGACCGTTTGAATTTTTTTTTTAATTAAATTCGATTTTTTCGAATTTATAAAAAAAAATAAAATTATTACGTCATAAATACGACGCCCACTCGCGGGCCGGCGAGTGGGCGTCACGCAACGCTCCAGCGCGCGCCACGTGGGCGCGCGCGTCGTCTCGCCAGCTCGAGGCCGGCCTCGCCGTGTCGCGTCGCGCGACGAGATGTCTCGTCTCGTCGAGACGAGACGAGCCTCGCAACGCTGACTCGATGCTGGCTCGTCTCGTCGAGACGAGACCGAGCCAAAATCGAGCCCGCGTTGCGGATGCTCTAACTTTCTTATCAAAAGTTTTTTAATATTCTGATTATTACTCGTAATTTAGTACTAGTACATTGGATGAATTTAAAATACTCGTTACTAAATAGTGGTAACAAAACACCCCAATTTAATATTTTCTGATTATTAGTAATATTGGATCTGGGTGAGCAGTCACCAAAAGACATTGTTTTATAATAATTGAAAAAAATCAAAACTTTATTATCTATTATTCCATTTTCATATTTAACGAGAATACTATAAATAATTGTAATTAGACCAAATTTTATTAATTAAATAAGTAATATACAATTAGTATATAAAGATATGAGAGTAGAAAAACGAGGAATCACGAGGATATATAACTGAAAAGAGAAAAAGTCGTTAAGATTTTGGACGTCCAATTTCTTTTTCTTTTTTTGTTCCCATCATCGTAAGAAAACATTCTTAATCTGTTGGCGGAGAGAGAATGGCATACCGGAGGAAACAAGGATCCATGTCACGATCATCCACCTTCAAGGAAGAAAAGAATCCCCCACCCGACGACGGAGAATGGGCCGCCGCCTCCACCCTCGCCGCTCAGGCAATCGCTGCCTCCGCCGCCCAACGCCAGTCCACGGTTCGGTCTCTTATTATATACACATTCGGCATTCCATTCATTTTTTGTATTAATAGATCCATTTTCTCTTATTTATTTAATCGCATGAATTTGATTGAAGTTTTGATTGTATCCAAACATGTGATTAATGTGGGATTGATTGATGAATGGGACAGGGAGGTCCCACGTATGACTACACGGCCATGGGAAGCTCGAACGAAACGGGCAGTTTTTGGGGAGTTCTTGCAAGAAAAGCCAAGGCCATTCTTGAGGATGATGACATTAAATCACGCCCTCATCTTCTCAATTCCCCAAGCCAGAAGAGACTAGACTCTCCCAAGGCTCATCCTCCTACTCAGGTTTCCATTTCAATTTTGATGAAGATCAAATTTGAGAAAACAAAATAAGAAAAATGGCTTGACAAAGAATATGGATGTGAGAGATGAAGAGGAATATTAAAACAAGAAATAGAAATGTATTGTTAATAGTATGCACTATCTGCATTCTACTAGTTGAAGCATTTCTTTTAGACACAAAGATTAAGGAATGAATATTTAGTGAGTTAGGTGAAGATATACGTGAACAGAAAAGGAAAATGACTTTCCCAAGGCTCATCCTCCTACTCAGGTTTCCATTTCAATTTTCTCCAAATCGTCTGAAATCATGACGTCGATGAAAATCAAATTTGAGAAAACAAAATAAGAAAAATGGCTTGACAAAGAATATGGATGTGAGAGATGAAGAAGAAAATTGAAAGGAGAATTAGAAATGTATTGTTAATAGTATGTACTATCTGCATTCTACTAGTTAGAGCGTTTCTTTTAGACACAGAGATTAAGGAACGAGTGTTTAGTAGTTAGGTGAAAATATATAAAATAAAGTGAAAAGAAAAGGAAAATGATTCAACTATATTAGGACGGCAAAAAAAGTACATGAATCATGGTTAGACAAAGCTAGGAAAGAAAATACTTCCTAGAAAATATGTTTAACAAAGCTCTACCAATATTTTATTTCTGCGTTCGCCATTGCAGATTCAAATATCGAAGAAGCTAGACACTCCCAGTCCGAGTCACGCCGCGATAGCTTATTCCACGAGGAGCAACATTGCCAAAACCTTGGACCACGGAGGAGAGAGCAAGGGCCATGAAACTCCTAAAATACAGATAGTAAGAAAAGGAAACAATCTAGTGCAAGAGATGGGAGACAACCATAAATCAACGGTACAACAAGTACCTAAGAATCCCACCACCCAAGAAGATCTGCTCAAGGCATCTCGCGACGTAAGGTTGCTACACTCTCTTGTTTTATAATCACTCCGACACGTAATATGTGTCCCATTTTTCCATATCAATTAACTTTTCTTTACATTCAATGAAATCTCACATTTCATTATAAAACTAATACAGAGTACTTGTATAAAAGTGATATCTATGTTCTTCCTTCATGCTTTTTAAAATCTATGGCGAGTCAAAGTGGGACACATTACAGGACGGAGGGAGCATTTCTTTTTCAGTAACTGCATTACAGTTTCTTGGATGGAATATCACAGGTGGCGATGGCGACTGCTGCCAAAGCGAAACTACTGCTTCGGGAGCTGAAAACGGTAAAAGCTGACCTGACTTTTACGAAGCAGCGGTGCACTCAGTTGGAAGAAGAGAACAGGACCCTCAGAGATAATCGTCCGGCTCACCATGACGACGACATGGTATTTATAGAGAATTCTTTTTAAAATAAGAACTAAGAAGCAATAATACTGTTTAATGCAAAAATAGTGTAATTGTCATGTGCAATACTGATATACTGATGCATGTGTGTTTATTGATGAAAAATGATTCAGATTCGGGATCAGCTGGAGACACTGCTGGCGGAGAAGGCGCGTTTAGCTCATGAAAACTCAGTGTACGCGCGTGAGAATCGCGTGTTGAGAGAGATAGTGGAATATCATCAGCTGACGACGCAGGATGTTATCTACGTGGACGAGGGGAGTGATGAGGTCGCAGAAGTTCATCCAATCTTGTACTCGGCGTCTCTCCCTGACTCCCCTACCTCTCCACCGGATCTCTCCTCTCTCTTCCGAAGCGCCTCCGCCACCGCCCAACTCCGATTTGACCCTTAATTTTTTCAGTTTTAATTAATTTTGACTTGTTTGTTTGTTGTTAAGAGGCGTTTTGTATTTGAACATGATTGATAAACACTCAACGTGCATGTATATTGACTTCGAATATCTTGGATACAAGAGAACTACTTGTTCACTTGTGCTGAAATCTATACTTAAAAAAAAATGAAGGTTGCAATTATGGCATTATTAGACCATATTTGCTCCTTGACTGATAAATAGTGGAATGTAGAGACTAAGCATGTCAATCGCGAAGCGAATTATGTGGTAGACTTTCTGGCTAACTGGGGTCTGACAATGAATGAGATCTTTCGACAGCTAAATAATTCTCCAAGTGGGGCTATTAATCTACTTCAGCTAAATAAGATAGGTGAGACTGAATCACTTGCTGCCTAAACATGTGTTCTTATAGTGCTGACTATCTTCTTGTAATAAAAAAAAGGGATCCATAACGTAAGAGCATATCTAGTATTACAAAGGATGAGATTTTTGTATTCAATCATAAATGAATTTGCATTTATCAATTTTCCCCAATAGAAGGGCACCCAAAATTTGAGAATCTAATTTGTTTCTTTAAGTAAGGCATATTATTTTAATATCTAATAATTACTCTTAATAGAGCAGAATCTATCCCGTTTCTATAAGTAATGAGTCAAAAAATAATTCAAGAAATGAGATTAGGTACTAGTGTTGAGAGAAAGAAGGAGATATGATTGAAACTTCAAAAAGATATTAGCATGCACGCTTTTAGGAGATTCGTTAGGGTTTTATTGATGATACACATATATAGAATTAATCGGATAGATGGATAGATGTAGCACGAAATATATATGTTAAAAAGCATGATTGTGTTGTTAATAATGTTGTGGACATGTAGAGTGAGTGGTGAATTAAGTAGTAGGGACTTGGATGGTGTCCTACAAAACTATGCTTTGAAGGCGTTTGCTCGGCGGCCGAAGACCGGCGTGGCGTACGATGGGGCCGTCTCTGGCATCAGAGTATCGGCGATGAGGCTCAAGACCGGAGCTTTAAAGAGGAGAGGAGTGAGCATGTACCAAGAGTTCCAAATTCCAAAGGGAGTGGTGACACATCCCTATGTGGAGAGGCTTGCTCTTCTCTACCACAATTTGGCCAATTGGTCCTTGGCATACTACCCTCCTCTTGAGGGCTACACCTATTTGGCCCCGGTGATCGGTCTCCTTGCTTACGACGCATCGCAGTTGAAGACGCGTCTCGACATACGAGCATCCGGCCAACCCATATCCATCAATTTCTCGAAGCTGCTGCTGGCTCCCATGGCCATGCCCGCGCATCCAAAATGTGTGTTCTTTGATGTCAACGGGTCGGTCTACCTCAGTGACATGATGTGGGGTGGTATCTGTACAACTTTCCAAGAGGGCCATTATTCTGTTGTGACTAATACTAGTATTGCGCGAAACGATAGTGCTAGTACTAGTTCGACTCGTTTGAAGTGGTGGATGATCGTTGGTGGGGTGTTGGTGGGGGCGTTGGCTTTGGGAGGAGTTGCGGTTGTGTCGAGGAGAATGTACGAGCAAAGGATGAATAAGAAGACGGTTGCGGAATTGAGTGAAGCTTTCTATACGAGTAGCGATGGCACACCGGCGGCTATGCCAACAAGGACTCTTCCTAAACTTGAGAATGAATATGTACCCTAAATTCACCCCTTTGCATCTTTTTTTCACTCAACTGTTAGCTAGCTGCCAATTGCTTGTACACTCAAATTGGCCAAGGAATATCAAATATGATAATCACAAGCACCATTAGATCCATAAATCTTTAGATTGTGTTTCTACTCACAATTGTTCACTTCAAACCCAACATTTTCAAACAATTCTAACATACTACTAAAACAAATGGCTTTAAAGAGTTTCTGCCAAAAATCATCTCTTCTCACGCAACGAATATATTTTACTCTAAAAGCTATCAGTATTGAATTAGAGGTTAAATCATTTTAATTATATTTTTCAACCTACTTTTTCTACAACTTTCTTCCCAATTTTAAGATATAGTTCGAAGAAAATCAGAATTATAGAATATGAATAAAAAAAGCAAAGGTTCTACAAACTCGTTCTGTAAAATGATATCTATTGATTTGAGACATATGACTATAAAATGGCATCAGATGAATTCATATAAATTCGATTTTATTTATACCAATTATCAAAAGGTAGTTATAAATCTATTTACTTAAAAAGTACAATATCAACTAGTTAAGCACTATCAATTTTCAAAAACTAAATTCTGTGTCTTGCCTAATTTCGAAAAACTGATTGCAATATGTTTATGAAAATCAGTACTCCGTGTAGTAATAATATATATTGATGGTCCAACAACTTCACCATTCTGATTTCTGTTTCAAACCCAACACTTTCAAACAATTCTAATCTCAATAAGAATAGACTTGCATGTTAAACAACATATGTATTTCAACAGATTTATCATAAACCACATCCATAATCACCATAATTCTTGCACAGTTTGTCATTATTTATTCCAGCATGCCACCAAGCATTGTAATCTACATCACAATAAAAGAAGCCAGAATAAGTGATAAATAAAGAAGCACACCACAAGAGATTGTAAATTAGTACTCATTGCCCAACAACTTATTCAGATACAAACACTAAAGAAACTAAAACGACCAAACTGGGATTAAGAACCAACTGAATCTTTATCTAGCCACACTTAAGAGCTAGGAAGACATGCACCAGTTTTGGATGATCTCCAGATGCTGAAAGAGGACCAATATATTTGCAAAGTGATCTGTAATCATTTTGAAAATAATAAAAGAATCGGTTGGGAGTGTAAGAAGCTGGCTGTGAGTTAGGTGGTGGAGGTGGTTGGTTCCAAATTTCTTGGAGGCTTACTTGTACCCTTATTTCTCCCTCGTGCACCTATTCCATCCCTGAACTCCTTATATGTATGAGGGTGATTGTTTAAGGAGACTGTGGAATAAGCATAGAGGATAACAGCAAGCAACAACAACCTACCCTGATTCTATTTGGATTGTTCACATGATTTCATTTGGAAAATATACTAGTTTGGGCCGAGTTTTAGGTGACGTTGGTGAAGGTATTATATTTTAATTGAAACTGGTTCCAATACCATACATAAAATGAGAGTTGTGGAAGGAAATATGGATAAACTAGTAAACTTGTATATTCCATAATCAGACAGTGGCAGTGCACACTTCATTTATCCCAATTCCTGGTTTATTGACTGAATTAGAATTTATGCATCAGCAATGGAAATAATATATTGTCTGCAAGTGTTAGCTTTCATCAGAAATTGAGTTAAGTTGAAAATAAGATCTACGGACAAAGGTATGATGACAAACCAAATTGTGCCTAACTACCCTGTTTTTACATGAGCAGTACAGACTGCCACTTTTAACCAGTTGTGCTTCATTTAGCTTAAACTTATACATGATGTATGAAGAAAGTGGTGCATAAATATCCCGTATCCCATACAAAGTTATGACTGAAGCACCTAATCGCTGAGCGTGTAGCTGTCAAATACTTCTGTGATGTTCTTAGTTCTTGTGAAACAGGGAAATTATGAAATAAATTGAATAGAGAACATGGTCAAAGAATTGGATGAATGTCTAAATATAATCCCACTATCTCAGTATTTGGTATTTGCAAGCTCTGGCTCAGGTTGAGATAAATTACCACTAGTATCAAGGAAGCATTAAATAATTACTAAGTACTAACTTAACCGACAAGGCCTCATTACAACTTGAGGACAAGACTTTCCCAATACGGATGGTTTTCTTACGCATGAATTAGGATGAGAATGGGATTAGATGGGAGATGTATCCCTATGCATGATCATGAATAGGGAAATATATACAGACCTGCCATTAACTCACCTAGCTCAAGAAAACTTTGGGGAGACTACAAGGGTCGTAAGGTGGGTGTCGTGGTTCATAATCTTGAACCCGCTAAGGTTGGGCTAAGTAACACTCATTACAATATCTTATTTAGACCTGCTCCATGTATTGAAAACACCCTTGACATCTTTCAGATTTGCCAGTGTTTTTATCTGTGAGAGAGGAGGAGAAGATGGAAGAAGACCACAAACTTTTGATTGATTGAACGACCTAAAGGAGGGTGGAAAAACCAGATCTGGAGAACAGGTTTGCAGGCCTAAACCCAGCAGTTTTTATGCGGGGAGAGACAGGTTGTGTTAGACTATGAAGCAACGCGCAGCAGGTCTCGGGTTTCATCAAACCCACCCCGTTGAACATTCTACATATGGATCTAATAGAGGATAATTAGTACACTTTTTTGCATGATTGAATGTTCGTTCAGCATATGTAACTCATTGCTCATCAATACAGGAGAACAGATGAAGTTCTATGCTTAACATAAATCAGTGCAGTCATATTTCCATTTCATCAGCACACTGAACACTTTACTCAAGTGCGATGTTCTATGAAATATATCTTTTTTTATATCTCCAAAACAGACATATTTAGTATCAGATTTTATCACGTCTGAACTAGTTGCATATACATGTATTTTAACATGATAAACTTTCATGACTGTGGAGTGGAATAACTCAATACAACATTTCTTGCAAACAAAGCACTTACAGCTACAAATCTTATAACTTCAATCCCAACCACTCACATGCTACTATAAAGTCTAGGAAATTGCCTACGAGACCAAGAATTCCATTACCCTCTCAAGTCAAGCTCAAAGAAACTCAATTGCCCTACTGGAAATATAAAATGGAAGTGTGCAGAGACAAATTCGTCTACATGAGAAAGAATCTTGTTCACTAGCTCAAACTTTCTAGATGTGAGCATCAAATTAGGTCAACTAATACACTGAGAATGCTTATATTAATCAGATGGTAGTATATCTAGACTCTAGGGTGGAGAATGAAGATAGTAAAAGAAAAACAGGAGGCAAACAAACCTAAATCAGGTGGAAGCAGGAGGCGAAGAGAGCATCTCGATGATTTTCTTATCGCGTTTCTCCATAGCCACATCCCAGACGTCGTTCCCAATGTGCTTAGGCTGCGGAATCAATTGCGAATCATCAAAGGAATGTTAGAGTAATGTAAGATAAAAGTGGAGAGGAAGATACGGACGCGGCCGTGAGCAGCTTTGTGGATGTGATACTGAGCGTTGCCCATAACGCAGAGCATCCCTGCTATAATTCCCAATGGCAGCATCGCTTCCAACCACACCAGCCCCATTCTCTTCAATTGATAAGATCGGCGACCACAAATTTACTCAGATCCCTCAATTCCACCTCTAGTACTGGGAGAAATGTTCGATTTTCCTTTCCCTTTTACTCTTCCTCTCGGTCTCTCAAAAATCAAAATAAAGCTAACTAGATTTCTGGTAAAATAAGTTTATTACAAATTGTCAGAATAATTTTATTCATGCTATTTATATGCAATTGTTGTTTTCTTTATCATATATGTAATTCGTCAAAGAAAACAATTTTTTTAAGTGTCATATACAAAAATATATCTAAATTTGAGAACTTCCTAACTTTTTTCAACAATTTGCCTTTTTGGTTACTATTAAAATGATGTATATTTAATTAAAATATGTTATTTTTTTGTGTCTTTTCTCTTTAACCTTTCTAGCTTCTTCCTTCTTTTTATTTTTAATGAAACAATTTCGTTTGAGCACCACCAAAAGATGTGATTTTATACAAGAATGAAACAATTGATAAAAGTTTAACCTTTGCAATAGTCTTTTGTTTTCAAAACTTAAAAGACGATCATAATTTGGCCAAGATTCGTTGCTTAAATGACTATCATCCCAAAACATTATAAAAAAAGCTCAAACCCAGCCCTGGCCTTAAAATTAACCAAGTCTTCGGACATTGTCTTCATATCTTCTTCAGCTACCGATGGTTTGGTCGCATTGATAAGGCTGTTGTGATCTCCACTGTTCAAGCTGAATAATTGAAGTCTTTAGGGAAACTTCTACCATGGTATAGAAGATCTCCAACTGTTTCTCCATACATTTTGTTACCAAACAGCTAGGATTTTGAGGCTTTCAATTTTTTGACCGTGATATCTTGTGTGCAGTTTTAACTGGACCGGCAGTTAACCAATAGTTCTGGGTCGAACCAGAACTGGACGCAAACAGTACAACCGTAACCATGCTACTATAAGGTTACCCGGTCCGGTTACAGTGTGCATTTTCATGGAACTGAAACCACCAGCATGCATAACATGCACTAAATCTGCCACATGAATCTAACAACATCAAACATACTTAAAAAGGCAGCATAATGTGAATGGTAAGAACATGTAGTATTGTGGATAGTTTGTCCCAACAAAATATCTACAAGACCAAACTTCTCAATGGCAGTCTGTACAAATAATAACACATCTCACACTAGAATCAATCAAATGAATACATATTTCATGAACTGACATGACAAAAACCTGGTTTAAACCAACCCTATACTATACAACCATTTTTTAAAACTTTTAGATGTTCTGCTTAATCAAAAAGAAAGTAGTAAAACCCAACCCAAACAATCAGCTTCACATCCATTGAACAATTATCTCTTTGTTGTATAATCAACTTGGCAGCAAATACGGATACGATGCATTTCCATAGATATATCCATGTATTACTCCATCAACCACGGAAGAAAAACTCTCTGACGAGCTTGTGTACTGATATCAACGTCCTGTTTTTGCACGTTTCATGCTGGTATTAAAAGGTGAGACACTGCCACTTGGCCCGGGGCTCTCTTCTCTAAAATTTGAATTTAGCATGGCAAGCTCACGTAACTGTTGCCTCTTTATGAAATCCTGTGATTCATCCTACATGAAAGTACAAGTACAATCAGTTAGAAACTCTAAGACTACATCTAGTAGTGGCCTTTTGCAATTGTGGTCGAGCACCACATGTATAAATTACAGCAAAGAAAGTTTTACTCAAGTCATGGGAGACCACCCATGGGCTCCAAGAGACCAACCGCAACCACACTTGTCACTATGTGCAGTTCAATTTATTCAGATATCAAGCTAAATGTTTAATATCTTTAGTAGTGTATTATATGTACATAGGTGTAATCAATTGCAAACAGTACAAACTAAAATTTGGACTATTAGATTTCCAGATTTGATGTCAACAAACAGCAGATGACAAATAACGTAAAAAAAAAAAATGCTAACACAACATCAATTGGGTGAGATCTAACGGTGCAGATTTAGTTTGTAGTTTGCAAGAGAGATGTAGTTTGCAGTATAGTAGGGCATTATATGTATATGAATATGTATATATGGGTGTGTAAGAATAAAAACCTAGTTGTTATGAGAATGCGAGACTAATTGCATTTAACATATAAACAAAATTTCCTTTGCAGAGAAATTAACTTCAATAAAAAAATTTGCCCCCTCAAAGTTTTGAACCCAGGTCTACATTCGGATCCAACAAGGGAGATGCATCCACTGTAGATCATCATTATCTAATGGCTGAAACGGTTCACAGTTTTTACAATATGAAATGTTTTTATTTGACCCTTATGCTATAGATATAAGGAGTGGCTAAAATATAGGATGCACAATGGATTCATCACCTTGTTACATGAATTTATGGTCATCGAGCATGGATCACATATGCAATCATAGGAGATTGTACGAATTCAAAAATAAAAATTCTTGTTACCTTTGGGATTCGAATTTCGAACTCAGAACCATGGACTCATTCAATAAGTTGATGAATCTATTGTAAATCTTTATGATCTAAAGGCTGAAAATGGTTCCTAGTTTATATAGGATATAGGTACACAGGGGAGTGATCAATTGCTAACTCATCACTTAATTGCTAACTACAACTAATTTAAGGCCATAGAATTTTAGAAAACGTGTGGTCTACAATTTGTCACGTGTAATTTTCGTTTTTATTAATAAAATAAAAAAAGATAAAAAAAAACGCCAAATTAGGCTTTTAGATGAAAATGTCAATATAGTGTTTCGGAAATATCAACACAATGCTTTGAGAATGTCAACACAATGCTTTAAGAATGTTAACTCATTGCTTATATTGACATTCTACATGTATTATATTGACATATTTTATATAGTATGTTGACATTTCTGCTTGTACGAAAAAATTGAAAAAATTTCGATTTTTTTTTCAAATTTTGACGTCGGAACATATGCATGTATGATATCGTTGGAATCCTTATAAAATTATCTTTAATTTGATATATGTTATATGAATTTAACGTTTTGGGATTTCTTTTAAAAGTTAGTTATAACTAAACATGTAGTTAATTGACATTAATACCCCTATTGATATTTTATGAAATTAATCATATGGCTTTATTGACGTTTTTTTTTATCGTATTGACATTTCGTGGTTGATGATCTAGACCCTTAATTTGAATATCTAATGGCTATTATTTAGTTGTAGTTAGCAATTAGGTATTGAGTTAGCAATATAACACTCCCCTAGGTACACATATATCTATAGTCATATGTACAATTATCTCATCTTCTCTACAAATAACATTATTCTTTTTCCTTTTCCTTATTTTAGAGGGAAGGGTGAGCATCTTATTTGAGATTGCTGAAAATTCAATGTTACTTCTCAATTTTTTTAAGATACGAATAATCAAAGAGTGTCACTATGGTGAACTCCCGGCATGATCATTTACCATACTTGGTAAGAAATTTGAAATCAGGTAGATTTTTAAGGTAGAAAAAAAAAACAGTACAGATCTTACCACTGGTTTCAGCAATTCTTCAATTATGTCCTGTGCTTGTCTCAGTCTCATATCAACAATATTGGCTGGTAAATCAGCCTCAATTAAGATATGGAGGGGTTCATTAAGGTGCTCATAGCCAGGTCGCCCACACAGCTTCTCTTCCTGCAACTTGACATATGCAGTCAGTGACGTAGATTTGCTTAACACTTGCAACTTAACTATCAATGTAAATGAAGTAGTGAACATCAATAATAATCATAGTTCCAAATGTTTCATATCCTGTTTCTTTCCTTTTCTCTACTTACAATGAAGCTGTTTCATGCTCAGTCGGAAAGAACAGTAAAAAATGATGCATCATAAAAACACTGCATTACCTTGTCAGGGTCTTTTATTGAACCTTTCCCTCTGATATATACCCGGCATCCAGTAGTGGCTTCAACTCGTTTAAGTGAATTTCCTCTAGGTCCCAACAGTCGGCCAACAAAATTGAACTATGAAGAAATTAAATACTGATAAGAGGAACATCCGGAGAGAAGGAAGCATTTTGTTGCTAAGAATGAACCAAGCTATGAAGGGTCAACAAGAGTATCAAAAAGTAAATCATGCCCATTCCATGTTCTTACATTAGGAAAGCTGTCCACAGGAATTTCTAAACGTAAAATCCTTTTGACGGTGTATGAACTGGGACTTGCTGGTGCTCCTTGCCAATCCATAGTCATTCCATGAGGCCCACCCAGTCTCTGTCAGTTAAACAAGAAGTTAAAGGGAATCAGCTTAATTTTGAAAGAAATTAGAAGGAATGATTAGATACGGAGTATAATGCCAGTATTGAAACATGATATGCATGTAACAAGCAGAAGTTCCCAATCAAGCAAAAAAGTGATAATAATATTATAATAATAATAATAACTACTATATCCTTTACAATATTCAAGCCAATGAGATATATTTCATCATTACCTCCAAGGCTAGACTTTAAAAAGCAAAAATATATATTAGATCATAGCTGACGAAACGCAAAAACAAACCAATCTATGATCAACCAGCAAGTGTGACCATCACTACGAGCTTTAGAATTTCACCTGTTAGTGTGACTGGTCAAAAGATGGAATGGACTCACTGAAAATGGTGACAGCATACATGACCTCCATAACTAAGCTTAAAACTTACTACAATATAGCGATAATTTAAAGCTGAAACTTCAGTTGATCCTGATTTGTGTCGAATGCAGGGCGAAAGAGGGTGTTCTCAAATCAAATCAGAAGTTCTGAATGCAACATATCTCAATGGCCAGTAACAAAAAAAAGCTTTTATGACAAACCAAATCAACACCTTACTTCTAACATTAAGTAACCAACTGGAACCACATACCATATCATAGTTCATTACCATCTAACACTTCCACCCAGTATGTAGCCAATCGAATGTAAAAGTTCATTACAAATATAGTATTATTTTGAGTGCTGCTGTCAATTGGATGGGTAGTTGATGATCTACTGAACTTATCAACATATCATAAAACTGCTACAAGGTTTTTTAAAACATTTACCATATAGATTTTTTCCGAATATGAAGTATGTTATGAGTAAGACAAAAAGGTGACAGAAAGAAACCACAATTAGAAAGAAGTAGCAATAGCACTACATGGATATGTAAAAGAAGTACACTGAGATTGTGGTTGATAAGTTAGGATATACGGAAAATGGAGGCTCCATAAATTTAAAGCACCAGAAACTTAAAAAGGCAAAGGAACAAAAAACATAACTTTTGGGAAAAAGTTCCTAAGTGAATAACATTATCTTTCAAGAATAGTTGAACCATCCTTTGCAAGTCTGAACTGCATTCAAAGTTGGTCCCACAGCCCCACCTTGTTTTCTTACCAAGTCAGAAACCATGCCTAAACTAGTAGACATGTTTCAATCTTGTAAAGCTCAGATAAACTACCTGATATCTGTTGCATCATTTCTGAAACTAAGATTCATTTTACAGTTACACAAGACATAACACATAGGAAATTATACCAGAGATCATACTTTTCAAAAGTTCAAAATGTCCACAATTCTAAGATTGTGAACTTTTACTAGAGCCAAGTTATTGCGAAGAAACTGCAATGGGAAAATTTATAATTACAATAGCTAGATATCAAACTCTCTAACAGCCACAACTCTTCCATTAATCCATTTAAAGCATAACAACCCTGCCTGACTGTATATTATAGATTAAAAAGAAAGAAAGAGAGTTTTGTTGAGTTGGATATTTAACTACCTCTTGCGGTAGTCCATTCCAGCTTGATAATCCAGTCCCAGCAACATTTGACAGAGAGTTTGCAGAGGCCATAGGGCTCGGACTTCTGTGTCTTAGTCTCTCAAGTTCACTGAAGCCGTGATTCGGCACCATCCCAGTAACCCGCATGATCTCTTGAAGATGAAAACAAGATAGTTGTGAATAACAAAAAATGAGAAAAACACATTGTGTCCTCAGAGTTCTACTACAACTTAGCAAGTCAATCAGTGGATTTTAGCCAAAGTAACACAAGACAGGGCATTTCAAGAAAGAACTATGAATGAAGAATCTAATACTTATGATTTTACTTATATTGAATGAAGATACAATGACACAAACAAGTACTTGATTTGAGCTATAAGTAATTCTTGATTTGAAAACCGACACAACAATAGAAATCTCAATATGGTGATGATTCAGATCCAATCTCTACAAGAAACAAAGTAATCCGTCAAAGTAAATTAAAGAAAGGAATAACCTTGATTCAAGAGCCTCGTGGAAATGGGAAGAACTTGCATAAATGGCCCAAGCTTGTGATGCTCCGCCAAGAGCTCCGACAAGTACCGATTACTAAAATTCGGATTAACAAAAATATAAAAACTCTTAACTAAACACATGATCAAAGAAAATAAGTAGAAAAGAAGCGATATACCTCTCTACATCAGGGTTAGTTGAAGTAATCTGCGGAGAGGCAGCCCGAGCAGGCGAAAAGTTGGAATTGTAAAGACCCGACATAGACAGAAGCTCCGCAAATCAGATGCAAGCAGCAACGATTTGAATCAAATCGATACAAAAGCATCTAGCAAGCAAGCATAGCTAGGAAGAAGACGATGGAGAGAAGGTCACAGGACTAAATTCATGGGATGCCCTCATTTCCAGCTCAACGAGCTTTTATCCTCTTCTCCAACACATGGGCTTGGTTTGGGCCTTTTTTTCAATTATTTTTTTTCTTAAAAAAAAAATAGAAATTTTTTGGGCTTCATTAAAACCAGAATAATATTTTTATATTTTCTACTCCATTTCTAGGGTAGCAGAGGGAAAAGGGAAAGGAAAATCGAAATTCCAATTGCATTCTCCCAGAGCTGGAATTGAGCGATCTGAGTGAATTTGTGGTTGTCGATCTTATCAATTGAATAGAATGGGGTTGGTGTGGTTGGAAGCGATGCTGCCATTGGGAATTATAGCAGGGATGCTCTGCGTTATGGGCAACGCTCAATATCACATCCACAAAGCTGCTCACGGCCGCGTCCGTACCTTCTTCTCCACTTTTATCTATTTCCTAAATCTGTTTGATTACATTACTCTAACATTCCTTTGATTACTCTCAATTGGTTCGACAGCCTAAGCACATTGGGAACGACGTCTGGGATGTGGCTATGGAGAAACGTGATAAGAAAATCATGGAGATGCTCTCTTCGTCTCCTGCTTCCAACTGATTTAGGTTTGTCTCATGTTTCTTCTTTTACTATTATCTCTTTTATTCTTCATTATCTGAAATCTGTGTATGTAACTAGTGGAGACATGATAAAAACTGAATCTAAAGATGGTTTTTTGGGGGAACACAAAGCATACATTTTCTCCCGTTTGAATAAAGTGTTCAGTGTACTGATAAAGTTGGAGTTTTTAGCACTCTCCAACTTTGAAGTGTAATAGGTAGTTCTGGTACTTGTCTCCTCATGAGTAGTAAGCATTGTTCTATCCTGACTAGGCGGATTCACTGAGAAGGGCGTACGAAATCCCTTCTTATAAGACTAGGTGGACCAGGGTGAAGGCATGTCTTGTCTGAGTGGGTAGTCGGATTGAGTTTTCTCAAACAGAAGATTGTGTATCTAAATTGTCATAACTTCTCATTAATTTGCTCAAAGTATCATGACTTCTCATCAAAATACATAACTTTCCTTGTAACCGAGCCATGTTTCAATAACTATAACTAATTGAAAAGGTTAAACCTACAAAGACTGTAATCAATCTGTTTCTTCTCAAACTTAATCATCTTTGCTTAAGGTATGATAAAAAAAAAACAGCTTTCACAGAATGCGCTGCTTATTGGTGGAGCTCTTGCTCCACAGCACCTGAGCATCAATGAGACTAAGCTTCTTATCATCGAGTCGTTTCCAAGTTTTAATGGACTTGACTGTTCCCCACGTTCCCTTCTGTGTTTTCTCGAGGGAAGCTAACACCACTCTCGCCCTTCGAGACCAGCCGGCCTTCCCGTATGCATGATATCCGAAGCCCCCGGCATAGCACAGATGTACGCCGGTCAACTCGCCACAGAAGTCATTGAGATGATCGTGGCCGTTGAAAACCGCCTTCACGTCCCCTGCTGCCACCAATGTTGTGAAAAATCCAGAGTTCACTGTCGCGGAGCTTATCCCTTCCTGCCTCACACCGGTGGAGTTTGTCGAGTCAAAGCTTGCGTGCTCGGGCAATGGAATGTGGAAAAAGGCAAGCCCAGGGGCAGCACCCTTTTGCGCCTCCGGTTGGCTGCTGTAGATTTTCTGAATTTCAACAACAATTTGTCAAGATTCAAACAATATAGAGTTTCAGAGCATTTACTGTTTAGGGTTGACTGATTGACAATATATGAGATTGACAAATCAAACTAGTTATCTCCATTTTTACACCAAATGAAACTAATGAATGCATAATTCCAATCTGGATTCGTTGATTCCTAATTACTAGGATTTGATAAGAGTGAATTAGTTGAATTAAGAGTTTTGATACCTGCAGTCTACCAGAAGTGTGCTGAAACCAGAGTTGCTGAGAGGGCTTGATCCAGCCATAGCCAGGAATGGAGGGGACAGTAGAGTAATCGCCGCTGTCGAGCATGTACAGATTGAGAACCGATTTGTTCTCCATTCTAGAAAATTCGGCTCCATGGACCTCCAGATTGTAGTTCCCGAATCCATCGACGTGAGATCCGCCGGAATTCAGCTGCGACAGCGTGTTCTTCATCCCCACAATATGCGTCATCACACCTTCCCTCGACAGAGTGGACTCCTGGTCGTGATTCCCCAGCACCGCCGCCCACGGGATGCCGGAGTTCACCGCAGGTCCAAACGCCTGGTTCATCGACTTCACCGCGTCGCTCGCGTCGAATCCGAATATGTTATCCCCTGCATCCAACACCTAATTTCAAGCAAAATCAAAAGCAGCAAGGGTTAATTAACAAACTGACCGGTGAAGACGATGAGATTCGGCTTCTCAGCGAGGATCATGCGGCGGATGAAGGAGGTGGTGTTGAGATCGGAGCAGCTGGGGGCCTGGCGGGGGAGGACGTCCAGGCAGGCGGTCCGCTTGCCGTCGCCGAAGTGCATATCCGCGACCTGAAGAATTTTGAACTCGCCTCGTTTGGCGTTGAACCTGAGCTGGCGGCCTACTGCTGAGCTGCCCCTGCTCAGAAAAGCCATAACCACCACCAACGCTAGAGCTCCCATTGCCTTGGGCGCAGCCATAGTAAACAGTGGAGCGAGAGGAAATGGAACAAGTGCGAGAGATTTGGGGAAAAGCTTGTCAGCATATAAGAGAGGAGAGGAGGTACGCACGCGATTGATGTGCCCCAACTGTCACGTTGCCCGTGATATTATTGTGAATGCGTTAGGGTTTTTGCTGGGTTTCTTCAACCGTTTTTCTATAAACCAGATTGGGTAAACTGATCTTGTTTCGGTCCGTGAAAGGCTATCATTAAAAATTGAAAATCATTAATCCATTATCAGATAAAATTGGCGATTCCGATTAAATCATACTCCATCCGTCTCATGTTACTTGCACTGTTGCTTTTTTGCTCGTTACAAACTCTTTACACTATTTATAGTTTAAATTAAAATTAATCCGTTTAATTAATATCTTAAATTAAGTTAAGAGCTTCTTTATTAAGTGATGTCTCATTACACTTAAAATTCTAATTTCGTTACACTAAAAAATCAACCCCAAATTTACGGTCTAAAATAAAAAGTGCGAATAACATAACACGGAGAGAGTACATCTCTAATTTGTCATCTTTTTGCATGAATGCCGAGTTTGTGCATTTTTTGTCCAATATTTCTAGAGATTTTCTACTACAATACTCTCTCCGTTTCGCTATAGTTGAGGCGAAACTTTCCGGCACGAAGTTTTAGAAATGAATATTGGGTGTGTTAAATAAATAAATAAAATAGTAAGAGAGAGGAAAATGTAGAGAGAATAAAGTATAAAGTGAATAAAGTAGAGAGAGTAAAGTAAGAAAGAAAAAAAAAATACTATATATTGAAATAACTCAACTATGAAGAAACTTCCCAAAATGGAAAAATGACTCAACTATGGCGAAATGGAGGGAATACTCCCTCCGTTCTCTCATAGTTGAGGTGGAACTTTTCGGCACGAAGTTTAAGAAATGAATGTTGAATGTGTTAAATAAATAGATAAAAAAGGTAGAGAGAATAAAGTAAAAAGTGAATAAAGTAGAGAGAATAAAGTATAAGAGAGTAAAGTAAAAAAGAAGGAAAAAGTTACTAGAAATGACTCAATTATTAGGAAACTTCTTGAAATGAAAAAATGACTCAACTATAAATGGAGGGAGTATTCTTTTAGGATATTTTTCACAGTAAGGAGTGGATGGTGTGTGCCTGTGTGGGTCCATCTATCTTATCAACCTTGAGAAACACGCGGGTGGCCATATGCACACAGTCACTAATTAATGTATTACCAACTCCTGTATCAAAATAGTTAGAATCATTTTTTTTATACTAAATTTTAAAAAAAAAACTGTATAATATATTAAATAAAAAAATTGAGTAAATTAGAGGGAAAAAAAAAGTAAGATATCAAAGTAAAAGAGGAAAAGTAAGAGTGAAAAATAGTGTTGCTTTTTAATAAAAAAAAAAAAGAAAATGACTCAATTATTATGGAATGTTCAAAATTGAAAAACTTTACTACTATGAAACAGATGAGTATTTGTTTTCGGCACAAATTTTAAGAAATAGTATAAAGATAGGTGTGTTGAATAAGTTAGTGGAATATTAGTCCAATATCCTCTTAGAATCTACACTCTTAGAATTTGAGATAATTGATGAGATTAAACATCACGAATTTCAATAAATAGTAAATAAAATATCAACAAAGGGGTAAGATCGTCATTCTATTATCATATCATAAATTTTGTGGTTTTTTATATCAACATAGTGTATTACAAATATTAATACAATGATATGAGTATTTCAACATAAGTACACGAAAAATGTCAATACCATTTTATTGATATTTTGCATGCATTATTTTGAAATTTTTTAATGCATTTGTTGATAAAAATATGTTTATCCACATATGCGAAAACTGAAATAAAAATTATCAAATTTCATCATGCGAGCGTCGTTGAAACATATGTAACTGAGATCTCGTTAAAATCCTTATAAAATTACCTTTAATTTGAATTTTTTGCGGAAAAATAATTTAAATCAAGAGAGAGAGATATAGATTTAAAGTTTTGAGACGATTTTGAAAAAAGAGAAAGTAGTTAGTTTTAACTACCATACTATGAAAATTGGCATTAATACTCTTTAAATTTATTTACTACTAATTATTTAAATTTAAGATATAATCCATGTGACATTGTTTTAATCTTTAGACCTCCTAATCTAATGGTTGGGGCTGAGAATAGGCCTTAATCTGGGATTGCTAATTAGTTAATCATTCATCACAACCCCATGAGTCCATATTTATATATTTCATATATTAGTTTTATAATAAAATATAAGTGAAATAATTTGGTAGAATGTGGAATTTAATTAACGTTTATGCTAAAAGTGAAATTGATTTTTTAATGAAAGATGGATAAAAATTACAAAATAGAACTCTCATAAGGATATCAATAAGATGATCAAATACTTAAATAGACTTATTATTAAATGTGCGTTTATGGAATTATGCACAATATTTAAAGTCAATAGATTAACCTCCTACTATAAATTTTGTGCTTCTCTATTTTTAATTTTTATTCTCTGAGATACATGAACACAAGCACGAACAATAGTTGGAATAGTCGACTGGACCTACACATACTTATCAATCTTTTTTCGTATCTTCCTTAATAAATTTAGTGGTACATTTTGATTTGTAAATTATGTGATGTGATATTCGTTGTGT
Organism: Salvia hispanica; assembly: GCF_023119035.1. Taxonomy (NCBI): domain Eukaryota; kingdom Viridiplantae; phylum Streptophyta; class Magnoliopsida; order Lamiales; family Lamiaceae; genus Salvia; species Salvia hispanica. Next base: position 51,758,712 of record NC_062968.1, on the reverse strand, counting down.
TGTTTTTATCGTTGATTTCGCATACGCATTTGAATTTCTGACTTCAAAGTGATTAAGACAAGATTATCGTGTTATGGCAGGTCATTTTTCAAATGATTTGACTTGCCAGTCTACTTAACCTTGAATACTTTTTAAATTTATCGTTGTTTGGGAATAAGCACACTACATGGAATATTCCATAGAGTAATCATCTTTATACTGCATTGATTAAATTAGATTGAAAAGGTTGTATTTTCCCTTCAACCAAAAAAATCCATTTCATTTATTTATTTTTTATTATAATCATAAAAAACTATATTATATACGTGATATAAACGAATTATTAAATCTTGGAATTTTTAATGCGAACCAGGAATACATGTTCGTTGTATATAATTGCATGGTCTCGATAGAGAAAGCGGCATGGGCTTTGGGATTGGTAGGTCCAATTATTATTAGATAAACTCTTACCGAGAAATTTAGTAAAATAAAAACCCAAATGTCATTCTTGTCTGTGGCCGACTGTCCGGAGAGTCTAATAAATGTTTCTTAGAGTCACCCCCTCCGAGTATAGAAATATATTCTTTTTCAATACACGTCGACTGATCAATTGCTAATTCATTATTTAGTTGTTGACTGTATTTAATTTATGATTATAGAATTTTAAAAATTTTGTGGTCTATAATTTTTCATGTATAGTTTCGTTTTTCATTTTTTATTATTAAAAAGATAAATTATCAAATTTAGGGTTTAGAAACACAATGTCAATACAGTGTATGAAATACATCAACACAAAGACATGCTAATGTCAACACAACTGCATATTGACATTATAGAATGCATTGTATTGACATATTATGTGTCGTGTATTGATATAAAGCTGTTAACGAAATTCATGAAAATTTTTATAAAAAAATTCAAAATTTGACATCGGAGCATATGCAAGTGAGATAACTAAGATATCTATGAATCGGAACATATGCAAGTGAGATAACTAAGATATCTATGAATCAACCCTCATTCTCTGGATCCGTCATTGTTTCTACGTATCTCCAAATTTATGGTAACTAATCCATAGAATCATATCCCAACAACATAAAATTATAGACTTAAAAAAGATAACTAATCTTGAAATTTGAATATTTAATTCTGTATTCGATATGTTTGCGGAATTGAGATCTTGACAAAAACTGAACTAACGAAATATATGGATAATTGAATATGAGGATCGATTTTCAGTATATAGCCATACAAAATTTATACAATTTGTGAAGAAATCGGTTCGAGCCATGAAAGGCCTAATGGCTAAGACGGCTATGAAGTGAAACTCTAGTCCATCCCAAACAAGGATTCGGAGTCCATCCTCGAGTTCTTGGATAATCATTTCTGCTTATTTCATTTGCTTATCCTCGACTTGTTGATGTTAAATGAGCAAAACCATTGATCATCCTATATGTTTACACGATTAGATTGAGTCAATTTGGCAAGGAATGACCTAATGGATTTCTTGAGCATCTTGTTCATCGGCCATGTAATGTAAGCACTGATAATGTGATCTACATGTGGATGTTTCCCCTCGACTAGAGCTCTTGAACCGACTCCACAATCAACAAGATACTATAATGTGATCTATGGTGGATGTTTCCCCTCAGACGAGTGGGAAGTACCGAAGTAGTATTAGATATTGAACTTTTGATTTTGATATAATTGAAACACAAAAGATGCCATTGTCATTGCCCTTTATGAACATAAAGAAACAAAGAAATCTAAAGGAATTACAAATTGAAATAAAATATGTTGGTCTCTATTGGACAGGTGAAATTTTAAATAAAAACCCTAAAGATTCATTATATGGTAACTCGTGTGAGATCTATTTTATACGTGTTAACTAAATTCGAACTAGTTATTAATTCGCAATCGATATTTATCAATCATAAAAAAAATTTAATTGAAGCATAAGCCATTGATAGGAACAAAAGCAAGAAAGAGAATAATACTAGTCTTAAAATCAACGTCGGAAAGAATGAACAAAAACTGAAACTCATGAAAACCTAAACAAAAACATAAATATTCTAACCCCAAAAAGAAAAAGCAACATAAAAGAACATAACCTAAACTCCTGAAAACCTACTCTTGCGAGCAGCGTCGTCGTCCTCGTCGACGAATCTCTTCCAGTACGGATGCGTCTTCCAAACCTCAGCAATGTCCTCAATCGGAATCCCCTTTGTCTCCGGCAAGAAATAGTGGATGAAAAGCGCCATGACGAAGACGAAGACGGAGAAGAAAATAAAAAGCCCAAATTTCATCACGCAAAGCATCCTGAGGAAGCACTGAGCAATGATGAACGTGAAGATCATATTCACCGACACATTCACGCTCTGCCCCGCCGATCTCACCTCCAGCGGCAGTATCTCCCCGGGCACCAGCCACCCGAGCGGGCCCCACGACCACGCGAATCCCGCCACGTACACGCATATCGCAAACACCACTATGCCTGCGTACCACACCGGCAGCTCCCCGGGGTTGCCGGAGACGCCGAATTTGACGCCGATGCAGATCGCCACGACGATCTGGCAAATGAACATCTGAATCGCGCCTTCTAGAAACCAGAAGCGTCGGCCTAATCGGTCGACGGTGCAAATCGAGACTAATGTGGCGACGCAATTGACGCCGCCGGAGATTAGGGCGGAGGCGAGGGAGGCGTTGCTGCCGAATCCGATGGTTTTGAATAGGACCGGCGCGTAGAACATGATGACGTTCATTCCGGTGAATTGCTGGAAGAAGGGGATTAAAACGACCATCACTAGCTGCGGACGGTACTTGCGGCGGAGGAGATTCGACCACGGCTTCTCCACCTGCTTCGCCGCCTGGCTCGCCAAAACGATGTCGTTGAACTCATCCTCCACGTCCTCAACTCCGCGGAATTTCCTCAGCTGCGCCTTCCCTTCTGTGAGCTTTTCTCTCTCGATTAACGAATTAGGGGTATCGGGGAGGCAGAGCGATCCGATGAGAAAAATTAGGGCGGGAATTCCGGCGCATCCGAGGCTCACGCGCCACCCTTCCCCGCTACTCATCTTCGCGGAGAAGAAATTGATCAAATTGGCAGACAAAATCCCCACCGTGATCATGAGCTGGAAGAGCATGTTCAGCTTGCCGCGGTGCTTCGCCGGAGCCACCTCGCAGAGGTAAACCGGAGCGGATTGGTTGGCGAAGCCGATGCCGACGCCGAGGAGGATGCGGCCGATGATGAGCATAGCAACGTTGTGGGCGAAGCCGTTGACGGCGGCGCCGGCTAAGAAGACCAAGCCGCCGAAAACCATCGAGGGTTTTCTACCGAACTTTCGAGTAATGAAAGAGGCGAAAAGCGAGGCCACGAGCGCGGCCAAGTAGAGTGAGGAAGTGAAGAGTGTGAGCATGGCGTCGTCGAACTTGCAGTACTGGTTGGTGCCGCCGGAGTTGAGCTCCTCGCGGCGGTAGACGTGGGGGAAGAATTTTTGGAGGAAGGGAGCCATGGAGGTGACTCCGCCGGAGATGCCGATGTCGTAGCCGAAGATGAGGCCGCCGCAGCCGGCCATGATGCAGGTGATCACCATGCGCCACGTCATCTTTCCGGGGTAATCCTTCCGCTCGCCGCCGCCGCTAGTAATGAATCCTGCCGCCATCTTTCAATATTTTTTTTGTTTGTTTGTTTGAGATTAATTGATGATGATTGATTAATGAATGATGCAAACCCTTATTTATAAAGCTCCATATCGTATCTGATTTGATACGAGATAGGAGTAAATCTCTACTTATTATTCTAGCTTATCTGTTTAATTATTTGGGTTGATTCAGGTAACAAATTTGTATCTTCTCTAACCAATCTATATATCCACTTAATTATTCACAATTAATAAAAATCCGAACAAATTATAATCCCTAAATTATCCACTTATCCATTTGATTGTAATATATACTTACCATTTTAAGCATTATGGCTTGGAGACATTATGTCTCCAAAACATTTTCCTAATTTATGATATTTTACCTTAATCCGTTATCTTTAGATACCCAAATTCCATGAAATATCTTACTTACCTAGATTATCTAAATTCAGTTTTGACATTATTATTATCAAATTATAGATATGCCATGGAGAAAATATAGCTAGGGTTTATTTATTTATTTTATATAAGTGCATTTGTATTTATATGCATATAGAAGAAGGATCAAATGATCACAACCTTTGTCATTATGTTAACAGTACAGTCCCGCCACTGGTCACACACCGAAAGATGGGCCTTTTGTTTTTTTCTTTTTTCAAAATTTTTATATTCTACTACTATTGAGTCATATTTTTTCAAGCATTTTTCTTCAATTTCAATTCTTTCATTTCAGATTTATTTTATAAATATGAATTAGGCTTCATTGTATCTAAAACGGGTTTGAAATATTTTTTTAATAAGTACTCCCTCCGTCCCAAGGAAGATGACCCCTTTCTTGGGCGGCACGGGATTTTATGCAACTTTATTTTGTGTGTTGAGAGGAGAGAGTAAAGTAAGATAGAGAGAATAAAGTAGAGATAAAGGTGTTTCTATTTTAAGTAATGAGTCATCTTAGTTGAGACAAACTAAAATGGAAAGTGGGTCATCTTAATTAATGGGATGGAGGGAGTAGTATTTATGTACAAACTTTATGATTTAATTCTTGATAGGAGTAATTATTTCATATATTAATTATGACTAAGCTATATAACTTTGTATAATAGGAGTAATTATTTAAATCATAAAATTGGTTAAATTTGAGTCACACATTGTCAAACTATACAAGGAAGAATATCATATATATCAAGGCAGAGAATCAGAGGAGAACGTCAATATTGATACACATAATTGATATCATATCACAATGTATAGCCTAGAATAGATTTATTTCTTCCTTATTTAAATACATTCTCCTCCTATAAAAGGAGCCCTACTGCACACAATTTAAATACACTGGAATAAGAGAACAATGCATCATTCTCTATACATCATTTTCTCTGCACACACAAAATATTAAATCATGAAATTTCAATTTCTCTCAATTGTAACAAAACTATGTCATTTCTGTGATATTCAAAACAAATGTTGTTACATTTTCCCCCTTTTTTCTTACTACTATATTTCTTAGTAAAAAGCCATCATTTTGTACATAGAACAATTAAAAAATCAAATTTGATTGAACTAATCTAAATTTGATCAAATTTCTTGACTCAAATGATTGTACTTATAAGCTTTAAATTGAGTAACAATATCACTTAGTTTATAATGACTGTCATCAACCTCATTGCAATTTTCAGATTGTATTTATAAGCTTTAAAGTACTACTACTACATTGAAATTTCAGAACATAGATGTGGTAGACAAATACTGTCGCGTCGGTTGTACATTGATTATATTTCCGTACGTAGTTATTCTCAAGATATTCAATTGTGTCAATGGCTGAGCTCCACTTCTTCTTCTTCTAGCTTAGCAACCACCACCACTCCTTCATGCGAGGGGACATATTCCTACTTACACATATACATTACTTGTGAATTAGATATAATTAAGATCCAAAAATAGCATAAAGTAAAATAAAATTCACCTCGAGTTTTCGGAGGAGTTCCTGCGCGGTTGAGGCGGAGACGATGATCTGGCGGTGATATGGCTCGATGAATCCATCATCGACGGCCTTATCCATGAAACTCAGCAGAGTGTCGTAGTAGCCTTGTACATTTAATAAACCCACCTGCAACACATTTATCGTCAACACATTTAATAAACACACCTTAAACTTTTTTGTAAATTAATTATTGATTTATTTTGTTCTGAGTTTGCAACCAATCAAGATTTTTGTGGATGGTAATGAACATAGCTCGATGGCATAACAACGCCATATGAAAGAATGAGATGCAAGGAAGAAAACGAGAAATGAGATAGAAGAAAATACAGTTAATTAAATTATTTAATTTAGTCTTGTTTAGTTGACGTCCAATAGTACCAGTCATCAATACTGAAATCTTGATTCAAAACCATTTATTATGAATTCACATGTACGGACATACATATATACATGCACATTGAAAGATAGATTTAAGATTTAATATACGTACAGGCTTGTGGTGAATCCCAAGCTGAGCCCAAGTAATCACTTCCATTAATTCTTCCATTGTTCCATAACCCCCTGATTTAATCATAATTTGTGTTATGGAATAAAACATTTAATTACTACTCCATATGTGATCTGTGTCAGTGTGTGTGTGTGAAACTTGGAGGAAATTAAGGTTGCCTGGAAGAGCTATGAAACAGTCAGATTGTCGGAACATTTCTGCTTTTCTGTCGTGCATGTTTGCAACCCGACAAACCTCTCCTACTGTTTCTCCAATTATCTGTTCCATTACATGCACAACTTAGAAGAAATACTGCTGCTAATTCCATCATTTACTCTACTATCAAAAAATTTATTGTTTTCATTTTGGACCCAATTAACTTCCTCATGCTGCAATGCAAATGTGTATAGTTTAAGAGAATAAATTAAATCACAAAAATTACCTCTTTGGACATTAACACTGTGGGGATGACTCTGAGGAGAGAAATAGATTAGGACAAGAAACAATCGAGTGAATAGATATAGAGAGAAGTGAAGTACCCTAAAACATGTCGGCCGCCGGCATGGACCTCCTTCGAGATCAGCCCCATCAGTCCAACACTGCCCCCTCCATACACGAGATCTATTTTTCTTGAAACCTAAACACACTCAAAATATGCATGATATAGCTAGGAAACTACGAGTATTGTCGTTTCATGATTGATAAGATATATATTTTTTATCATAAAACTGAAATAAGAAAATGTGTGTGTTGGTGGCGGAATTAATATATACCAATTCTTGGCCCAACTGTAGAGCAGCATCTCTATAGTAATCCTTGTTGCCTGTGCTGCTTCCACAGAATACAGAGACCCTATTAAATCTTGACTCACTTCCCTTATTCTCCTCCATCTTTATTCTTTGAATCAACTATGTGTAGTGTTGGATAAGCTTAGGATGATCCTTTTTGGGATATATAATGAAGGATACAACACTATGTAATTAAGTGTCATGACAGGTAGCAAGTACTCCCCCGTTCCAATTAAGTATCCCGGTTTTTCATTTTGGGATGTCCCTTGTTAACTATCTCACTTCATTCACATTATTTTGTAAAACTACTACCCTTCGTCCCATAATAGATGTCACACTTTTCTTTTTAATTAGTTTGTCCCACAAAAGATGTCGCATTTCCTTTTTGGAAACAACTCTCTCTCACAATAATATAAATATATTACTTTCTCATCTCTTAAAATATCGTGTCATTCTCCAACTATGTCATCTATTATGGGACGGAAGAAGTATTAACATACTATAAAGGTCTTATCTACATTGCACTAACTTTTTCCATCAACTTTCCTCTACATTTTTTAAAACCCGAGTTGGATCAAAGTGAAACACATAATAAGTTGATGAAGTTTTTATATAAAATTGGTAAAACTTGAACAATAGAATAGAGAGAAAAACAAAAGTATGAGATAACAAGAGAAAAAGATTTGGGTGGTGTTATGAAAAAACTTGAAGATGGAAAAATAATCCTAATAAGAGTAAACTTCAAAAATGGTCTCTGGATTATGGGTTTATCTCGAAAATGGTCTCTGGACTTTAAAAATATCACCAGTAGTCCCTGGACTAAGGGTTAATATCAAAAATGGTCCTTTTGCACTGTTTCGAGACGAAAATGCCCTTTTGAGGGGTTTTGGAGGGTTTGGGCAATTTGGTCTTTTTACACTTTTAACATTTTAAATCTGATATTATTTCAGTTATGTACTAAATGTGATATTATTTCAAAATTATCATTCTTCTTCTCTTTTGTCATCCTTAACTTTGTTTCTTTATTTCAATATTAGATTTAATTTTACAAAATTAAATTTTAAATTTCAGTTTTTAAATATCAATAAATTTGTTTAATTATAAAAATTAATAAATAACAAAAATTAATAGTCATAATCAATATTTGATAGTTTCTAATATTTAATCAATAAGATATGACAACGTCTTAGTTTTAATCAATATTTAATAGCTTTAATCATAAATAGATAATATAACACGATTTATTTTGAAATAAATATGCATCTAATGTAAGACTAATATAATTTTCGCTTATTAATTTGAAAACAATCAAAATGACTAGAAAATTTCAACAAAAATACTCTTATATAAAATTTTTAGTCAACTTCATAATATTCAATCATAAGCAATTATAACGAAGGCTAAATAGAATAGCTCTTATTTTTCCATCATGATTAATATTATTTTTCTGTACTTCTTCAATTCAGCTGAATATTATATTAAATAACAAAAATCAATAGTTTTAACCAATATTTATAGTGTCCATGAATTAATAGTTTTAATTAAAAAAATTTATTGATATTTAAAAATCAAAATTTAAAATTTAATTTTATAAATTAAATCTAATATTGAAATAAAGAAACAAAGTGAAGGATGACAAAAGGGAAGAAGAATGATAAGTTTGAAATAATATCAGATTTAGTACATAACTGAAATAATAAAAGATTTAAAATGTTAAAAGTGTAAAAAGACCAGATTGCCCAAACCCCCCAAAACCCCTCAAAAGGACATTTTCGTCTCGAAACAGTGCAAAATAATCATTTTTTATATTAACCCTTAGTCCAAAGACTACTGGTTATATTTTTTAAGTCCAGGGACCATTTTCGAGATAAACTCATAGTCCATGGACCATTTTTGAAGTTCACTCTCCTAATAATGAATTACGAACTAATAAAAACAATATTAAATGATAAGAAATAGTAGTAATTATATACTTTAACTGAATGGAATAAATTCTATATGACGACATTATATCATTAAGCTAATGCATATATACACTAAAAAAATTTATTTAAAGAAAAAGATATGAAATCTATTTTATTAAGTGTGTTTTTTATTATGTGATCATGGATTAATGTCCATGTTGGGAACATACGTTTGTTTTTTCCTTTCTTTCCTTAAAATTGCCTAAAATGAGAGTCATAAGTAACAATAAATATAGCATATACAGTACTTTACTATTTGGGTAATTCTTAATATTCTCACCTACTGTACTAAAAGATGGACTGGCAAGTTTTAAAACACAGTCACCTGTTTCGTGAATATAAATCAAATTAATTTTGACTCTTTTTGCGCTATATTCATTTATTTGTACGTGTTGTGCACATTCATCAAATTTAGGTCTGCCATAAAAAATAAAAATAAACATTAAATTTAGGCCTACAAGTTTTACTCAGGTAAATTTTTTCACATTTACTGTTAATCGCATTATTATACTACATCAAATTAATTTTTTTACTCCTTTTGCGCTATTTTCATTTATTTTACGCATATACATCAAGTCTTGGTCTGCCATAAAAAAACATTAAATTTAGAGCTACACGTTTTACTCAGATAAAAAATAGTTCACATTTATGTTGACATTAATATTTTCATTAACTTATTGTGAAATTTCAGTGATAGTATTAAACAGTACACAACTGTACCCAACTGTCTGCATTAAAGGAATTACTATAGTAAACTTTTTACAATTCTCGAGTACTACTCCCCTTTTATCATTCTTATTAACACGGTCTTCGTCATAAAAAAAAATCATATTTTTCTGTTTTAATTCGTTTATTGTGTTTATCTATTTCAAATTTCTCTTTTAATCACATTTTCTATTTCTAACTTTCTTATTTTACTCTATTATTTTTATACATTAAAGTTTGTATTGTTTACTACAAAAATAATTTTTATACTATACAAGATATTAGAACATCCGCAGTGGGACGACGTGGCACGCTGCTGTCCGCCACTACACTCTCACCGCTGGTACGGCGCTGCTCGATGCATTGAGTACATCCGTGCCGCTAAGCAGGCGACGTGGGACGTTTCTATTCGCCAACGTTTTATCCATTGGATTTTCCTTTTCTTTTTTTTTAAAAAAAATCGAAAATAATACCAAAAATTAAAATATATATATATATATATATATATATATATATATATATTTTTGGATACCCAAAAATATAGCCTTTTATTACCGTTTTTTTGAATATTTTTTTATTTTTTAAAATTTTTTTAATCCCAAAATCATTTCTAAATACAAACATTCATCATCCATTTTTCACATCAAATTATCTCTCGTTCATATTTTTTCATACAACTCATCCACATCTCCCTCTCTCACTCAAACCCCCTCTAAACAATTCAAAAATGGATTTCACCGATATCATTGTGGAAGCGGAGCACGAAGAACAATAATACTATAGAACAGTGGCGTATCCAAGATTTTTAATATAGGGGTGCAAAAAATAGTTATAACGATTTAAAGTTTCAAACTCTAGCTAATCATTTTAGTTCTATATGTTTTTGTTGCTTTGAATACATACAAAGTCTTGTATCTCTAAATATAATACTCCCTCCGTCCCATATAATTTTACCCAGTATTCCATTTTGGGACATTCCACATAATTTTACACACTTCACTTTTATCATTTTTGGCAGTGGACCTCATATTCCATTAGAGCATCCCCATCCGTGCTCTTAGTTAAGAGCACGGAAGTGGGCCCGGACCCACTTTTATTGCTTGTCCTTAGCTAAGAGCACAACACCCACATCCGTGCTCTTAGCTAAGGACAAGCTCAAGGGTCCCACCATTCTATTATTCAATTTAAATAAAAACATTTTCACAATCTTAAAATGCATTAAAATATCCGAAATACTATTACAAATTACAAAATAATTAAAAATTACATAATTAAAATCCTAAAAATTAAAAATTACACAAATAAAATCCTAAAAATTAAAAATTACACTACTCGTTGCCGAATTTCGCCCAAATGTGATTGATTAGATCTTTTTGTAGCTCAGTGTGGGTTCTTGTATCGCGCATTGTGTGTCTTCTTTCCATCCTCTCGTTCACCGTCGTATGCACACCTCGACGTGGGGGAGACCTCGCGGTTGAGCTTCCGGCTTCATCCTCGTCGTAAAAGTTACCCACCATCGGTCCTTCGTCAGCTATAATCATGTTGTGCAAGATAATGCACGTGTACATGATGTCGGCGATATTCTTAACGTACCAAAGCCGAGAAGGGGACTTCACAATGTTGAATCGGCCTTGAAGGACACCAAAAGCTCTTTCGACGTCTTTCCGAGCAGACTCTTGACGCTGTGCAAAAAGAATCCGTCTCGGCTCTTGTGGATTGCTGAACGACTTCACGAAAGTCGACCACCTTGGGTAGATACCATCGGCGAGATAGTAACCCATGTGGTATGCATTTCCGTTGACGGTGAAGTCGATCGCCGGTGCTACACCATTCAAAACATCATCGAAGAGTGGTGAAGAATATAGCACGTTCAAGTCGTTGTTGGATCCGGCAACACCGAAATATGCATGCCAAATTCATAGGCGGTAGTCGGCGACCGCTTCAAGGATAAGCGTTGGGCCCCCACCTTTGTGGCCGCTTAAGTGTTGCCCCCTCCAAGCAGTCGGGCAATTCTTCCACTTCCAATGCATGCAGTCAATGCTGCCTAGCATACCGGGAAAACCGTGGACTGTTTCGTGAAGACGAAGCAACCGTTGACAATCGTTGGTGGTGGGTGCCCGAAGGAATTCCTCGCCAAAAGCAGAACGAACGCCGTCGCAAAAACTCTTGAGGCATAGGATTCCAGTTGACTCACCGACATGCAAATACTCGTCGAAGAGGTCAGCCGTTTGCCCAGTAGGAAGTTGTCGGATGGCACAAGTACACTTTTGCAACGCCGTGAGACTTTGCCGACCGGTTGCGTCTGCACCTTCTTGAAAGTATTCAACGCGGGTGGACAATGTGGTGACAATACGCATAAACAACCGTTTTGACATGCGAAAACGGCGCCGAAAGTAATCTTGTGGATACCGCGGCTGGTCGGAAAAATAGTCGGCAAAGAGCCTTTCATGGGCTCCCTCTCGATCACGAGGGATGTAGCGACGTTTTGCTCTAGTTGGTTGAGGAGGAGGGGCGTTGGCGGCGACATAGGCTTCATAGGCGGCACGATATTGTTCATAATATTCTTGTTCTTCGCGCTCCGCTTCCGCAATGAGATTGGTGAAATCCATTTTTGAATTTTTTAGAGAGAGTTTGGAAGATGTAGATGATTTAGTATGAAAAAGTATGAATGAGAGATAATTTGATGTGAAAAGTGGATGATGAATGTGTGTAAGTGGATGATGAATGTGTGTATTTATAGATGATTTTGGGATTAAAAAAAAAAAAATTCACAAAAATCCAAAAAAACGTCTATAAACGGCTCTATTTTTTTGGGAATCCAAAAATTTTTTTTTTAAATTTTTTGGTATTATTTTGAATTAATTATGAATTTTTTTTTAAAAAAAATTATAAATCGAATTTGCCAACGGCATAGCCGTTGGCCAATAAAAACACGCCACGTATGGCTGCTCAGCGGCACGGACGTGCTCTTAGCTAAGAGCAGCGCCGTGCCGCTGCAGCACGGACGAGCGAGCAGCGGCGGACAGACGAAAGCTCTCGGCATCCGCTGCACGACGGGACAGTATGAAAGCGACAGACGAGCACCGCTGCGGATGCTCTTAACTCATTCCTACTCACATTTTATTATAAAACTAATACTTTAAAAGTAGGACTCACATCCCACCAACTTTTTCAACTCACTTTCCATTAAATTTCTTAAAACCCGTGCCGGGTCAAAATGGGTAAAATTATGTGGGACGAAGGGAGTAATATTATAAACAACAAGTTTTGGGGTACAAATGTACCCCTTGTCACAATGTAGATACGCCACTGCTATACAAGAAGACCTAATCAAACACGTTTGGGCAAAATTCGGCCACGCGTAGTGGGTTTTTTTAATTTTAGGATTTTAATTATGTAATTTTTAATTTTTAGGATTTTAATTATGTAATTTTTAATTTTTTTTGTAATTTGTAATAGTAGCAGGTATTTTTAATGCATTTTAGTATTGTGAAAATATTTTTATTTAAATTGAATAATAGAATGGTAGAATCCTTGAGCATGTCCTTGTGAAAGAGCATGGAGGTGGATGTAGTGCTCTTGTGAAAGAGTATGAGGTAAAAAATAAATAAAAGTGGGTTTGGGTCCACATTCATACTCTTTGGTAAGAGTATGAACGTGGATGCTCTTAAATATCATCATAATTTAAGAAAAATTAAGGAAATCACTTTAATTTAACTTAGAATTTTTCGTTGACTTGGGTTCAAATTTTATACTAACTTCTATAACTAGATTATGAAATCGTAACTTTTCAATTTTTAACAATTGTCACGTAATAAACTAGTACTATAATATGATAATAGCAAATAATGTGATAACAAAATAACGTCATTCAATTTTGAGTGTTAGTAATTACTAAAATAATACTCCCTCCGTCCCGCTTTAGGAGTCCCGGTTGATCAATTTTGGACATCCCGCTTTAGGAGTCCCGGTTTAGATAAATTAATAAAAAATGCCTACAAAGTGTTAAAAGTGGGTCCCAACATCCACTACAACTAATAAAAAAGTGTTAAAAGTGGGTCTCAACATCCACTATAACATTTATTTATTGGACACTCAATTAAAAGTGGGTCCCAACATCCACTACAATATTTATTTATTACACATTCAAACACTTTTTTCTTAAAATATGTGTCCGACTCAACCGGGACTCCTAAAGCGGGACGGAGGAAGTATTAACGTATTTGAAACAATGTAATCTTGTTTCCAAATCGTATTTGATTTTTCTATATCAGTTTCGATTTTGAGCATTGTAGCACAAATGGAAAAATAAAAAGTCAGTGATATTATGTAGTCCGAAAATTAAACAAAATTATGGGATAAACCAAAAATAATCAAGAAAATTATTAAATGATCCAAAAAGTTGGAGTACAATAATCCAAAAATTGTCAAAATAATTAATTAAATGATAACTATACCGAAAATTAATGCCTCAATTTTTTGTTGGGAAATTTTAGAGTGCACCCAAGTGGGTGACAATTATAAGTTTATAACCACTATGTTGCATTCTGCCAAAGCTCAACTAGGAAAGATACCAATTTTAAACATTGATGATACAGATAAATACTAACTATTCAACATATCAGTTATACAAAAAAAATAACAAAGAACATCTACTCATGTTCCCTCCCTCTCTATATTGTACAACAATCACAATCTCAATCACAAACCAACCGAATAAAACTGTGCAATTATGTGATTACAGCAGTCATGCCTTGAACATTGATGGGTCACGATCCCTTCCCACTTCGTTGCTTCTTCTCTTCGAGCATGGCGGCCTCATTCAACATGTCAGCTGCGTCCTTGTGCATGTCGAGCTTGGCAAGGGCCACGGCCTGCATGTAAAATGCCGTTGACCAATCTGGGTAGATGCATTGAGCTTGCATTGCATCCCGAAGTGCAGCATCTGGCTGGTCACACATGAGATAACAAAGACTTCTCCGAGCATGAACAGTTGGTGAAATCATCGTACCCACATCAATGAACTGCAAATATAAACACCCGGTATATGTGTGTGCCGAGGAAACTAAATAAGAAAAAGGCTCGTTTTTAATTGATAAGCTGCCGGATAAGAGGGACTAATCATGAACTTGACTAAAAATTACCTGAGAATAGCAATCAATAGCAGTTTTGAAATCTTTATCGCGGAATGCCAAGTCCCCTCTTTTCCTAGCGTCTAACATATCTCTCATTTGTTGAGTCCATTCTTGAAAAGACAACTATTTGGCATCCACACATGCACTTCAGAATACAGATCGATATCAAAATAAAATTCACGATAGCACTTTAGCTAGCGTAGTTTACCTCATTAGTTCCCTCGTCATCCTTGTAGTGCTGCATCACCAAAAACTGATGAATAGCTGTGAGATCCATTCGTGAACAGGCATCACCCATTGGAGAGAGTGGATGAGGCGGCGGAGATGGCGTTTCTTCATGCTTTGGAATTCCCAGCATCACATAAGATGGAACCTACAATGAATAATTTATCCAATAGTAACACATAATTAGACTAGCATGCCAACAAAACATAGTGAGTATAAGAGAGAATCAAGTGGCATTCGGAGAAAAGAATATGAAAGAACAAAATGAGAGAGGGATGATAAATATCCAACCACAGTTTATGGTATGCATCAAAAATACAGACAGCAGATAATAATTGTATATTTTACTATCGCAGGGATTAAACAGGTATAAATTTATTAGAACTTGCATCGTTCTTATTTTGCAAAGGGGCAAGTGTGGAAACGAGATCTGTTGTCTTTGGCCTCTCCCTTGGCTCATACTGCAAACACTGTGAAGCAAGATCAAAAACAGCAGTGGCCTCTTCAGTTGAAAAATTCCCCTCTAAATGGGAATCCATTAGTAGAAGAATATTCTTTCCCCGTATCATATCAAGTGCCTGAAATGTAGAAAATTATTATAAGATGATAGTCACCAAAAAAATTCAGTAACAGCACAATATCAATAGAAAAAATCAGAGCACCACGTGTGAACACAACCAGACAGTGACAAAATAACATGAAATACATGTGAAACCGGAATAAGCAGGTCAACAAAAAAGCCAATCAACATATATTCTCACTTGAGAAAATAATGCCGAACCCACTTATTCATTGAGGAATCGTTTTAGCTGGAATATATACCAAGTCTTGGAAAAGTGTTCGAAAGAATATTGGTGTAATAGTGAGAGAGAAAAATATATCGGAATGAATAAGTGATCAAATATTGGTTAAGATGAGTGAATTCATGTATTTCTATACATGTTTTCACTTGTACAAATCCATCCAAATTTCTTTGTTGGGGTTAGTGGAGGAGAATTTCAAATCATAGCAAAAATCATAAATAGCAAAATGCAAATACGTACATGACTTGGAGGAATATGCTTTCCACTAAGAAGATCCAGAAGGACGGTTCCAAAGCTGAAAACGACACTTTCCTGAGTGACCCTCCCTACAAGAGATTCCAGTCACATGCTAATACTCTTGAGAGAAAGAAACAATAGAGGAAAATGTAACATAACACAACCAAATCAGGAAAAGCAAAGGTGCTTAAATAAAGATCATCAATTTAGAACAATTTTTCCAACTCAATATTAGGACAATTCAATCCACGGTTTCTTCATTGACACGTATTATACTCCAGAAGATACCATCTCTACATGACAGTAAACCTAAGTCAGCACCAAGAGCTAACAACTGCTATGCATAGGTTTTGTACTGATTTTCCAATAAAACCTTATTTTCCTATGCTAATGTATAATGGTGCAAGTAAACTAAGCTCAGGCATATTGATCAAAATCTTGGAGAATTTTCTGATGCTCATCCTTGCAGCACTAAGTCACACCAACTTTTAAAAAGATAAAATCATGATCCGCAATGGAAAACATATAAAAATTGGTTTATAATATAAAGAACTTTAAAAACTCAGTCTAACTTACCATTTCTTAGATACTCCGGAGGTGTATATGCAAGATTTGTGCTATAACTTTTACCATCCCTGCTATTCTTCATCAACCCAAAACAGGAAAGACGCGGGTCTCCATTCTGCGAAAACTAACGTCATCAACAAATGTACACATTAAAAAAAACTAGGGCCCAACTGCATGCAAAATATGCATATAGCAAGACTGAAAAACACCCTAGCTTAGCTATAGTAATAGAACAAGAAAATGCATCAAAAGCTTAAAATAATTGACCTCGTCAAAGAGAACCCTGTAAGCATTTAAGTCATGGTACAGGGGGCGACCTTCCCTGGTGCAATAATCAAGCGCTTCAGCAATATATAGAGCAACTCTCAAACGCATGGTCCACTCAGGGGTTTGATTCTCCCCTGCAGAAGGTGGAGAAGAAAACTTAGGATAGAATTCAGGGATAAATAAAGGGCATCACAAATTCAATTTCACGGTTTCTATAGAAATGCTCAATGGCGGAGAAAGACAAGCCCATCCTTGTGCACCCCCTTTAGCAAGCAGAAAGCCAGAACCATGACGAAGGTATTTAATACGACTGATACAAAAGACAATAATATGATTTCTCATACTCCCATGTTGCAGGAATGAAGACATAGATATGATCCACAAACTCAGAATCGAAAGAACTATAACGATTAATGAGACAGAGGAACTATGATTGTTTAGCAGTACAAGAAGTTCCTAGAGTATTTATCTGGCAAATCAAATGGTTACCATCTGATCCAAAATGGTTATCTCTAATTAACAAAAAAAATCACAACAATCCTTAAGAAATTATTTAACACGTTTTATATTTGAACACGGCCAACATTGTTGATGGTTAAGAGAAACTTCGTGACAGACCTCAGGAAGTTTTTAAGTCTATTGAGCTCATTAAGGTTAGCCTAGCTACTCAACCTTATGCCCTCAGACAATAAGCAGATAACTTGCTACAGAATACAGACACTCCTCATTTTCCCTATGCCCATAATAAAATCATCCTCCTGGATGATCCAAATCTTATGCCACGTTTCTTACATCAGTAATTGTCGCAGTAAGGGGGCAACCATACTCTGAAACAAGAAACAAATATCCAAGGCCAAGCCTTCAGCCTCGCAATAAAAGAGTTTAAAAGACCAAGAGCACAGACAGCCTCACAATCTAGCCATTAGCCATAACATGCTTTAAACAGATTATAGCAGCAATCAATATACCAACAAAAAGAGGTGGTCTTCGGATTTGACAAAAATGTGTAATGCCAATCAAAGACAAACTAAGCACAGATTTAAGTTCACTTAAATTCAACAACAGAGCCTTACAGTGAAATAAATGCTTAGCGAGAGTCTCATTCGGCATAAATTCAGCAACAAGCAGCCTCTCATCCCCATCGCAACAATAACCTATCAGATTAGCCAGCCTCTTATGCCTCAGCTTCCCCACCTCCTTCGCTTCCTCCTACACATCAATCGAGACATATCAAACAGTTCATAAATTCAAAACCTAGTTTCCAGCTCATTAAATACCAATCAAATTAAATACTACGATACACACGGCAAACTGTTTAGGATCAGGCCACGCCATTTTCGTGAACTTCTTCACAGCGATCCAGCGCTGGTTCTGCAGGCGTCCTTCGTAGACGACATTGGGCGCTTTCTCGCCGCTCTCCGATACGATCTTGTCGGAGCTGAAGTTGCCGGTGGCGGACTTCAGCTCCGCCAGCGAGAACTCGGCGAATCCGCCGGCCGCAGCTCCGTTCACGGAGGAGGAGCGGCGGTGGCCGTGCTGCAGCTGCTGGTGATCCTTCTCCGCCGCGCGCGGAGGATAGCCCTTAGATACGCAGCAGCCCATGGGGACTCGGTTGAGTTGACTCACACGCGCAGCTGAAATTGTTGAATCAATCTGCAGCTCGGAAAATCAATCACGGAATCATATGGGTTGAGTTTTAGTTACAGAGGATGAAATTGTTGGGATTTGCACTATTTTGATTTGCAAATGCGAATTTTATAAGTATACTTTTTTGGCAATAAAAATTTAAAGAATTCGTTCGTGCGTGCTATGATATGTGGAGAAAAAAGGGATTCAAAAGTTTTAATCTTTGGAAGATAAATCTTTCTTCTACCTTTTTTTCCCTTCTTCTCAGCTTTCCTTTTCTATTTTGTTTTCAGTTTTTCATCATCACAATATTTGCAACGAATACATTGTTCTTGTTTCTGTTTTTGGTATAATATTTATCGATTAAATTTTGTATATATTGGGTAATAAATTACTATACGGAGTAGTATTTATGATTAAATTTTGTATATATTGGGCTGTGCGTGACTGAATAATATAATATTATTTTTATTTTGGATGCTACTAATAACATCTTTAACATTTATTTGTTCTTCACTTGATTTTTTGTAATTCAAATATATGAATATTACATTTTTGAAGAATACGCTGTCAAATGATTTAATTTTGCTAAAGTTCATAAATAAAGGAGAAAATACTAAAATGACGTCGTATTCGTCAAAAATACTAACTTTAGAAAAAATGAATCATTAGATGACGTCATTTTCGACAACATTCTTACTACTAGTATTTTTCTTAACGTACTTTACATTTATAGAGAAATAAGATATATTATAAACTTGACGTAAATAATTTTTCTCTAAAATGCAACTGTCGTATAAGTATTCATCAAAAATACTAACTTTAGAAAAATTGAATATTAGACGACGTCATTTTTGTCGGCATTCTTACTTATTTTTCTTAGTATACTCTATTTCTATCGAGAGATAAGATATTATAAACTTGACATAAATAACTTTAAACTTATAAAATAAGGTTTTACTTTAGAAATTAAATTAATAAGTATAAGGAGTATAAATTTAGGTATGAAATTGATCGTTTATGAAATCACAACAAAGTAAAAGTTTGCAACTAACATCATTTTTAAATAATTAATGTTTGAATATTAGTGGACATAGCTGAAAATATCTTCGTCAGTCAATGAGAATGAAGTTATGAAGATTTGAATTTGACAAGCAAAATGTATATAAATCGCTATTATCAAATTAGTAATTCATGGCAATATAAAATTTTAAATTATTCGATCTCCCACCCTATTTGTTAATTTGAAGCGGCAATTTAATAGTAATAAAATCGGTATTATCAAAAATAAAATAAATGCACACCTAACTCTTGTGTTTTTTAAATTGTCCATTTCCTTTAAAAGATGGACAGAGAAAAATTATCAATATGGCTATATTTCCGAATTTTTTTTATAAAAGTATATTTCTATTATGATTTAGATTAGAGGTGGCGAAACGGGTTATTCGCGGGTACCCGCACCCAACAAGTCGGGTATCTGTATCCGATTTTAGCCAAATTTGTTGTCCTAATACCCGCCCCGCGACATACCGGGATTACCCGATACCCGTGTCGGGTATCCCGTACCCGACATTGCGGGTACCCGTACCCGACCCGAAATCCTAATAAAAAATTTGAAAACCATAATAACTGTCAATGCTTCCTAATTTACTTTATTAATATCGAGTTTTTAGTTGTAAGTTTGTTTATATATAAAAATGTTTTAAAAGAACTCTTAGATTATATAAAGTATTCCCACTATTTCGTCTTAATAGTGACATTTCATTTTCTTCACTCATTTTGGAAATATTATTTATTTTCAATTTTTCAAATGAGTGCGTATATAGCTATTATTATTTAACTATTTACTTCTTTTTCTCTACTTTAATTTGAAACACCTCTATTAATATGGAACAAATGGAATATTAAAAGATAGAATATGGCTAATACTCATAATAACGGGTATTATCGGGACTAACGGATATACCTGCGCGGGTAGTGGGTATACCCGCTACCCGCAAAATTCTAAAACACTCTACCCAATCCCGCCCCGTTTCCCGTTATCATTGGGTAGTGGAGACCCAATACCCGGCGGGTAACGGGTCGAAATGGGAATTACCCATTTCCCGCTACCCATTTTGCCACCCCTAATTTAGATTATGTACTGATGTACATATGTTTTTGTATACTCCATTTGTCCCACAAAAATATGCACTCTTTCTTTTTTAGTTCGTCCACAAGAATATACATTAACAATACTTTAATTATTTTTTTCTCTCAACCTCTCTCCTACTTAATCAATTTTGCATTAAAACTCGTGCCGAACTCAAAGTGCATATTCTTTGAGGACGGAGAGAATATTAAATTATTTTTTTAATAACTTAAGTACCTCTTGAAGTGTCCACTTAAATTTGCCTACTTCTTTGATAATCCCTTTGACCCTCTGTCCATAATAGGAGGCTCATTTTATTATTTCGATCATTCCCACCATAAGAATCGCATTTTACTTTTCTCATAAATAATAAGTAGTTCTCATATTCCAGTAACTCACTTCACTCACATTTTATTATAAAATTAATATAAAAAAGTATTCATACTCCACTATTTTTTCTAACTCATTAATCTTTATATTTCTTCAAATCCGTGCTCACACCAAATATAACTCCTATTGTGAGATGAAGGGAGTAAAAATTTTCTGGCACTGCCCTGAATCAAGGGCTTAATATTTATTCTCTACTACTACTAATTTAAGAGCAAATGACAAAAAATAATTATCAATTATGTCATAATTTTACTATTTTTCTCAATTGTCTCACGACAAAAAAAATTCATCAATGCTATGTTTCTAAATTTATCAACATAATGCATATATGTAAAAATTAAAGACATAATTCATTAAAATATATTAAGTGGCATCGTTTAAAATAGTTGAATGTTTTGATAGGAGATGGTGAATGCGAAAAGAGGCGCGGGGAATTTAACTATATGAATTTTTTGTCATTTGCCCATAATAATTATTCTCAAAATGGTCAAAGTCTAAGAAACACTCTCATGTGAGAATTTTACTAAAATAAAGCCAACAGAACTTCCAAAGAAAATGCTACTACTACTTATCTAATTATGTCTATTGCTCTCTATATTCGTCATAACTTGTCAATAGTTTCCTTTTCGATCCATCTGAAATATCTGTCGCAATTAATTTTTACTATTTTTGGTAATGAAACATATATTCTACCAATCCATTCTCATTCATATTTTATTATAAAATCAATTTAAAATAAAGGATCCATATTTTACTAATTTTTTTAATCCATTTTTTTTTATATTTCTTAAAACATGTGTTGGTCATTTATGACCCTTATTGGAAGACGGGAAGGGCATAGTACAACCAAATAAGGAAATAGAGTCGGTCAACAAGCAAGTATTATTGTGATTGTTCTCTTCTAGAAATAAATGCTGGCCAAATCATTTTCCACAAGACGAAATTTTGTCTACAATTCAATGAGAATGGGGTAGATGAGAAATTGAGAATGGATCGAAGTCGAACATGGAGTATATTGATTAGGATCACTGTCTTTCAATTCAAGTACATTTATTTGCATTATTTCTTTTGGTATGATAATTAAAAATAGATGTTAATTAAGTAGAAAAAGGATGATCTGGGAAAAAGAATAAGCTAAGAGAGATAAAAAGAATATAAATAAAAATAAATATTTATACTGCCAAAATGAAATGGTACAAACAATTTGGGATGATAAAAAAAATTGTTGTGAGCTTAGTAGGAAGAAGAAATAGTAGATTATAAATATAGTACTACCCTAAACCCTAAATGACTATTGCGCAATTCTTTTTCTTGAATTCCATTCTCTCTTGCCGAAAGTATAATTATATAACCGATTTTGTTTAATTATTTTATGGATTAAAAACCAATCAAAATTTTCCTTTATCGACCATGTTAAGCTCCAAGATTCTAGTCTATATTTCCCCTGGTCTGCATTATCACAATCTAAGCGTTACAACACAAGCATAGGCAGCCGGCCCTAGGACAAGCAACCAATAAAATCAATACGGATTACGGAGTACTAGAATGGATGTTGTTTTAATACTAAGAGCATCCACAACACTAAGGTCTCTTCAATATTTGTTCTTTGACTATTCATAGGTCCACACATTTTTCAACAATCTCTCCCCCGCCTTTTCCATTAACTATTCATTAGTCTCACTATTTTTTTCATTTTTTTTCAACCATTTAATTTTAATTAAACATTAGACACCTTCCGTTCTAATTAAATATGAAAATTTGTTTTTCGACATGATATTTTTTTATAGTGTTATTTTGTGAGTTGAGTGGAGAGATTAAAGTAAGAAAGAGAAAAATAGAGATGATGTTGTTTAATTCCATTTTAATAGATGTGTTATTTTAAATGAGACAATATAAAAATGAAAGCGTTGAGCGTTTCATTCTAATGGGACATAGGGGTATTAAAATCCTAAAAATGGCATTTCATTGAAAAAACCAAAAATTACATAATTGAAATCCTAAAATAATAATTTATTATAAGTAAATTACAAACATTAAAATCAAATCAGTAGAACAAGCCATCAATAGAATTTTAATGGCAGCTACCACCGTTACCTGAGAATCTCAGTCAAGTGTTAGAAATGACAATCTTACTTACAACACAAGTTGCATTAAAGTGATGCTCGGTTCACTACACAAGATAATACATAGTAGAATACAAATGAAATAAGTCAAAACAGATTAAATTAGTTATCCTGAAGAAGGTGATAATTGAAATGAATAATCATAGGATACAATATAATCTTGACATTATAAAGCTAAAAGACAATCAAACAAGAAATTAAATTAGACATGATATTTAGTCCGTAAACATGACAACCAATAAGCAGATTAAGCATTTGTATTTGTTTGAAACATGGAAATTAATTTATAAATGCAATATGAGATTATGTAACAAAAACCAGTCATGTTAATCATAATGATTGGACTTTCTCCATACGGAATCTTTAGAGTGAAAGAAAGATTGGAGTGAAATGCATAGATGTCTTGTAGCAACACTCCTCCGTTTCATTGGAGAGGTGATAATCCTTAGAGCTGTTGCAGTAGTAGAAAATCTCCCTGTAATCACACAAAATGTGGCAGAGAATGTTGTTTCGTTGGATCATTCCTGAATCTAGCAACCGCGCCAAGAGCATAAGCAATGCTCATTCCTGAATCTAGCAACCGCGCCAAGAGCATAAGCAATGCCGGGTCTAGTACGCGTAGTGAAGCTACTTGCATCAGCACTTCTTCAGCCTGCAGAATTTCCATCAACACTCATGGGAGTAGTGGTCAGGTTGAATTGTTGTAGAAGAGACTCAGCAGCCTTAATTTGGGAGACAAACACACAGCCATACCAAATCCTCCATCATGCTCTGCTTGAACCCATGTAATCATACAGTAAACCATACATGTAATCAAAAAGAGGTGACTTTCTCCATACTGAAACTTTTGAGTGAAAGAATGGTTGGAGTGAGAGGCACAAAGGTCATATAGTAGCACTCATCCGGTTCACCAAAGAAAGAAATTTGGTGATAATCCTTAGTGGTGTTGGAGTAGTAGAAAATCTTGCTGTGATCACACGCCATCAAGATATCACCATTTCCAAAAGCTTTCAGAGGGTGAATATATGTGAATTTAACTCCACCAAAAAGAAGAGAATTCAAGGGGATCACAAACTCCTTGGTCCAAGTTTTATCAGCCTCATAATCCTTCACCAACCACATAACCATCTCATCAACACACGATCGCTCAACAAAACACAAACAATCCCTCAAAGTAAGCAGCCGCGAATGAAAATTAATCCCTAGAATAGGAGGGCCAGGAAATGTGCTAAAACACTCTTTTCCAAATCAAAACAGGAAATCAATTGACTGCAATACGTTACCCAATGGAGAATGCCATTTACCGATTCAGCAAATGACTTATGACCGTGCCAAGTCGGGACAGGTTCAGCAACGTGCCTCCACGAACCACCTGTTCCGAGAGTGTATACATGATATCCAGAATAGCCATCGAGAATCACAAACTTGAATTGCCCGCTGATTCTGCTCTTCCCGAATCCGTGAGAACATCCTTCTGGAGCCGGATACAGGCGAATTGATTCGCGAGTGATCGGATTACACACGTAGAAGGCTTGGCGATGTTTCTCGTATTTTTCGAGAATGAGCAACCCGTTAGCGGAAACCTGAATTCGCGATCCTCTGCGGAAATCGAAGTAGGTGAGTGGATTGTGGCTGTCGAGATCGAGATCGTCTTCCAATTCGAGAATTTTGCAGCGGTATTTGGGGCTCAGTGGCAGCATCACAGCTAGGGCGGAGGATAATTTAGAAGAATAGGAATTGATAAAGTAATCATCCTCCAGCAGAGTCAGCAACCGTTTGCAGACACATTTGCTGATTGCAAGGGTAGGAATTGGGAGCTTTGAGAAGATGATGGCGATGATCTCTGATGGAAGATTTGTCAATAGGTAGGGCTTCATTTTTGGAATGGTGGAGGCGAAAAGAGACTGGCGCGGGGGAGTTGGAGTTTTATATCTACTCTAATCAGTGTGACCTAACATTTGGGCACGAATTAGAGCCCTGCCCGCGGTTTATGGGCAACGCGCGCGATCCTGCAATTGTGTTTTTAAAATTTTAATTTTGATTTTTATACTCA
Source organism: Salvia hispanica (assembly GCF_023119035.1). NCBI lineage: Eukaryota > Viridiplantae > Streptophyta > Magnoliopsida > Lamiales > Lamiaceae > Salvia > Salvia hispanica. Next base: position 51,733,607 of record NC_062968.1, on the reverse strand, counting down.
AAATGTATTGAGTAGGGATGTCAGTGCAGCCCGCAGCCCGTGGGCTGACACGAATAGCCCTCTAAATTTATAGGGTTAGGGTTGAAAATTTATAACCCGATAAAATTACAGCTCGATTAGCCCGCACCCAATTAACCCGCAACTCGTTCGGGCCAGACCTGAAAATCGGATAAAATTTCTATTGTTCTATTTATTTGACTCATAATTCATCACTTCATTGATTTATTTTATAATATAAATAACTACAAAAATAACTTTCAATTTTATATTAAATATACAAATTATATATTAAAATTTTATCAATATAATAATAGATAAATAAATTAGAAACTTCAAATTCACTAAAAAAATATACTCCCTCCGTTTCATTGTAGTTGAGTCATTTTATGAAGTTTCTTCATAGTTGAGTCATTTCCGTAGATATGGGGGGTATAATTTTTTTTCTCTCTCTTACTTTACTCTATCTTACTTTATTATCTCTACTTTATTCATTTTATACTTTATTCTCTCTACATTTTCCTCTCTCTTACTTTTTTATTTATTTATTTAACACACCAAATATTCATTTCTAAAACTCTGTGCCGAAAAGTTTCGCCTCAACTATGGCGAAACAGAGGGAGTATATAAATTTCTAAAACATGCTTTAAATTTTCTCGAAATATGTTTATACTTCATTTTGCACAAATCTCAAATATTAATATTTGTTCATGTTTATGTTTGAGTTTAAGCATATATCTCAAATTATCAAATTTATCATAATTAAATGTTTTACATTTTATTAATATAACTAATTTTCATCATTATTTATTGGATTGATCGCATGCTAATTTTATCGGTAGCAACCCGATTAACCCGTTGGGCTAGCCCGGAACCCGAGTTTTTAGGGGTTATGGGTGAACTTTTATAACCCGAAAAAAATCACAACCCGATTGACCCGCACCCAATTAACCCGAAATCCGATAGGGTTAGCTTGAAACCCCGCTGGGTTGGCCCGATTGACATCCCTAGTACTGAGTACTGCTCTCCTCATTCTATAGTGATGGAGGTGTTTCTTTTTATTAGGTTAAGTGAGTTAGTAAAGAAGAATAAAGTAGGAAATGAAAAAGGTTGAGAGATAAAGAGAGAATAAAGTAAGAAAGACTTAAAGTAAGTGAGATAAAATGTCTTACTTTTACTAAAAGGGAAATGTTTTTATTAATATGGAACGTATTAAAATATCAAAATAATTCCACTGCTATGGAACAGAGGGAGTAGTTTTTAATCGAGGGTGCGGTAAATATTTGAATTCTTCGACATTTACAACTCAATTGAAAGGGTACGAACGAGTGGAGGTAGCGAAGTAGATATCTTAGAACATGCAATGTCTATATATAAGTTAAAGAAAAAACGGACAGCTTTCAAGTATATGAAGGATTGCATCGACAGTTCGCTACTTTGCAAAATTAGGGAAAATGCGAACCTTCATATCCAAAGAGCACCAAACACATCTCCGATGATCAATTCAGCTCCAACTGGGAGAGATGACCCCGTTATGACAAGGACCCATATAGGCGAGGAGGAACCATCCGATATGGAGCAAAACACGTCGAACGCACGGTGTGTAAGGTGACGAAAATCCTTACTAAGTTAAACGACGGTAGAGTTAACCACTTGAGTGAGCCAATATTCGACGACACCAAAATGTCTTGTTTCAATTATTTATTAGACCAATCTTAAATGAATGAAATATATAAAAGACAAACTACTAGCATCTTCTTGAGAGTTTAGCGAAGTAGTTAGGTTTAAATTAATTATTAGTGTAATTGCAGGTTTTAAATTATGTATTTTATTTTAGTTTATTTAGATTCTTAAGTACATAATTTTTTTATTTAAATGAGTTTTATATTTTAACTGTATAATTTCAATTTATATGACATAGAAAATAATTTTAAAAATTAAATTATAATAGGACAAACTCCACTAACTCATTCTACTCAAATTTTATTTAAAATTATTTTACGACTCATTTTCTACAAATTTTTTAACACGCAATTTCTGCTCGTTGTCTCTCATATACAATAGAACACCATACATGTGTAATGTAATCAAAATGAGATGACTTTCTCCCGTTTGAAACTTGTGAGTGAAACAGGGGCTGGAGTGAGTGGCATAGAGGTCATATAGTAGCACTCCTCCGGTTCACCAAAGAAAGAAATTTGACGAAAATCCATAGTGGTGTTGGAGTAGTAGAAAATTTTGTTGTAATCACACAACATCAAGATGTCAGCATTTCCAAAAGCATTCAGAATTCAGAGGCTGCATATATTTGAATTTAACTAAGCCAAAAACAACAGAATCCAAGGAGATGACAAACTCCTTGGTCCAAGTTTTGTCAATCTCATAATCCTTCACCAACCAAATAACCATTTCATGAGCAGAGGATCGCTCGCAAAAACACAAGCGATCCTTCAAAGTAAACAGCCGCACATGAAAATTATTCCCTTGAATAGGAGGGCCGGGAAAGATGCTAAAACACTCTGTTTCCAAATCTAAACAAGAAATCAATCGACTGTTATAGACCCAATGGAGATTGCCATTAACCGATTCAGCAAAGGTAACGTAACTGTGCTGAATCGGGATAGGTTGAGCAACGCGTATCCATGAAGCTCCTGTTCCGAGGGTGTATACATGATATCCAGTTCAGCCAACTGTCACAAGCTTATATTGCCCGCTGATTCTGCTCTTCCCGAATCCGTAAGAAATTCCTAGTGGAACCGGTTGAAGCCGAATTGATTCGCGAGTGATAGGATTGCACACGGAAAAGGTGTCGAGGAGTTTCTCGCAATTTCCGAGAATGAGCAAACCGTTGGCGGAAGCCTCTATTCGCGATTTGTAGAGGAAATTGATGTAGGTTAGTGGATTGTGGCGATCGAGATCGTCTTCCAATTCGAAAATTTTGCAGCGGTATGAGGGGTTCAATGGCAGCATGACAGCTAGGGCTGGGGATAATTTAGAAAAATAGGAATTGATGAAATAATCATCCTTCAGCAGGTTCAGCGACCGTTTGCATACACACTTGCTTATTGCAAGGGTTGGAATGGGGAGCTTAGAGAAGATGATGGCGATGATCTCTGATGGCAGATTTGTCAATAGGCACGGCATCATTTTTTGATGGAAGAGGAATTAGGTTTTTATTTATATATCTATCCTAGACCTAGTTCAGTTACATTTAGGATTGTCAATCAGGATATCTACAAATTCACTGCTCAATTTATTACTGTTATTTTGTTTTAATTTTAATAGTAGTTATTTTAATCGAGAGTTCTTGAGATATTTAATTATGTGATATCTATTACTTGATCAGAGGAGATCGAACAAGGGGAGATAGCGATGTAGATATCTAAGAAGATACAATGTCTTCATACAACTGGAAAAAAAAAACTATCTAATCCAGTAAGCAAAAACTACGTAGTTTTAGGTTCATGGATAATATCATATAGAGCATCTCGAAAAAGCATATCATAGTATCATTCTAAAAAATAACAAATTGTAAAAGGAAAAGGTATCTTTCTCCTGGTGAGAATGATTTCCATTAAACAAATTTGGTAGTTATAAAATTTTAGTCAAAAAGGTAAAAATTCCAACTTTAAAATGAGAAAATGTATAATAACTTCTTCAATACCCTTTTTCTTGGAGATTGATTGTTTTTTATAAAAACAAGGCAAATACTATGATAAGTACTAGGGGTGACAAAATGGATAGCGGGTAATGGATAATTCTCATCTCGACCCGATACCTGACGATAACGGGAAATGGGGCGGGATCGAGTAGTGTGTTTTAGAGTTTTGCGGGTAGCGGGTATACCCACTACCCTTACGGGTACGTTATTATTAGTATCAGAGCCACATATCATTTTTAATACTCCATCCATTCCATATTAATAGAGGCGTTTCAAATAGTTAAATTAGAGAAAAAAATAAATAGTTAAATAATAATAGTCATATACACATTCATTTTGAAAAATTAAAAATAAATAGTTAGAATGGAGAAAAAATAAAGTAAGAGAGATAATAATGTAGAGAAGAGTATTTATATTATTATTTTTCCAAAATGAGTGAAGAAAATGAAATGTTTCTAAGAGTTCTTTTGAAACATTTTTATATTCCGATGAACATACAATTGAAAACTCATCGGAACTAGCTATAGAGTCCCCTCACTTTTATTCTTAATCTATTCAAAGTTTACCATCAATATTAATTAAGTAAATTAGGGAACATAGACGATTATAATGGTTTTCAATTTTTTTATTCGAATTTCGGGTCGGGTACGAGTACCCGCAATGCCGGGTACGGGATACTCGACACGGGTATCGGGTAATCCCGGTAGATCACGGGGCGGGTATTGGGACAACCAACTTAGCTAAAATCGGGTACGGATACCTGACTTGTCGGGTGCGGGTACCCGCGGGTAACCCGTTTCGCCACCCCTAATAAGTACTAATAAGATTTTACCTCTTCCATGGGAGATGCTCTTATAAGTAAATAAAATATTACTCCTTCGTACCAACTAAGTTGAGTCGGATTCTTTTTTGGATATTCCAAATTTTGACAAAAAACAAAATATTCAATCACTATTTACTCTATTCCATCACACACTTTACCCCTCTTTATTTAGCCTACTTTATTTCTCTCTCCATTTTTCAACATAATTTATTAATGAGTAAAGGCCAAAACTGGTCATGAACATAAACTCATTTTATGATTTTGGTCTTATACTTTATCTTTTTTAAATTTTTGCATCCCGAACATTTCAACTCGGATCACAATTGGTCCTACACTAACAATTCTGTCAATTTTTAAACAGTTTTAACCCGATTTTGATGGTTTAAACAGTCTCATTCGAGTTAAAAGTGTTTAAAAATCGGTCAAAATTGGGTTAAAACCGTTTAAAAATTGACGGAATTGTTAGTGTAGAACCAATTGTGATCCGAGTTGAAATGTTCAGGATGCAAAATTTCAAAGAATAAAGTATATGGCCAAAATAATAAAATGAGTATATATTTAGGACCAATTTTGGCATTTACTCTTTATTAATATTCGTGTCTAAAAGTTTTGATTCAATTTAGTTGAGATACAGAGGAAGTAAGATGAAGTGTCTGTCTATATATATTCCATCTAACCATCGTTTTTCTACTCCAGACACACTTGAAGAATAAGGAACATGTTCCAAAATTATTGTGATTAATTAACCACAAAAGACCAGTCTTGCAAATAGCTTACTTACTCAAGAATCCAAAACTCCAGTTCATCATGACCCCTTTTAAGAAAGCATCAATGCTGGAATGATTGCTTATTTTCCTGCAAATACATGCTGGAGTAATATTTTCTTCAATTATTTGACTTATGTTTAATTTTTCCCATTTTTCCCTTACCGATCCAGTTCACATGTTCAGACTCTGTTCTTTTAACGTGGATGTTGGAAATACGGTTTCGCCTGAATGTTTTTTCGAACGCGTCCACTTGCATTATGGGATTATTTAATAATCTTTCTTAATTTCTTGGTAGATTATATTAGTATATAACTATATTGGTTTCTTTAAATTAATGCCACTATTCAATTTAATAAATGTAGCTCTAGCATGAGCTGGACAATTACTAGCGTTGGGTCGCGCTCATTTAATTCTCTAGCGGCCCCATAATTTAAATTTTAATTTTTGAATCAAGTGGGCAAGATTTTTATGACTGATTAGTTGAACATCATAACTATGCCATTTGTCAATTGTCAGTGTCGATAATTGATTTTCCAATATCCTTTACAAAACATTTGCATATACAATTTAATCTATTTTATATAAATCATGATTAAAGTATATTTTTATTTTTATGGTTGGAATTAACTTTTAAGTATTAAGCAAATCGGCTAATCAAAGCTATTGATATTATCCATAATGGTTATTCATTTATTCTTGTGAACTCAAACTCAAATGAGGAAGAAGATGAGTAACTAACTTAATGATGGTTCTTCATTTAACTAGCTATCTGATGAAATAGAGTGATATGGATGAAATGGAATCCATATTATGTTCAAGATCAATATAAAATCGTAACTATACAGTGTATATATCATACTAGGAATTCTATAACATCAAAATATATGAAAACAAAAAAATTGAACTATAAAATTTCATTTGTTTTGTTTCTAAAATGTGATTGCTATTGTGTGAGTACATTGAGCAATGAAACCCTAGTGTTAATCAAGCTCCGAAACGCCCTCTCTCCACACTCTTCAATCTCCAAAATCCGATCTTCCATTTCACGCATTTTCTTCGACGCGTTCTTCACATCTTCCTCCGCTTTCTTCCTCAAATTCTCCAAATCCAACTCTTGGAATTCACGAATACCTCCCTCAACTCTCACGTTTTTCGTTTTCCTCCCGAACCCCAACCCCATGCACGGCGCCTTCCGGAACGCTGCCGAGCTCGAGATCCCGCCGAAAAGCGCGTTAGAAACCGCCACCGTCGCCTCCACCACACCGTCGATCACGTCCAGTATCTCCGCCTCCTCATCATACACCTTCCGCGGCGGATCCGCTGATTTCCCGACGGATGCGAAATCGGAGGAGAGCTTCCCGATCTCCTTGGCGATTTTGCCGAGATTCTTCGATCGCGCCGCGACTCCGGCGTCGTCCTTCCTCCGGACGGCGATCTGCGCGGCGGAGTGCTCCTCCTTGAGGCGGAGGAGGAGCGTCTGGAAGGTTCCGTGGACGTCGACGAAGCGAAGGAAGTCTTCGAGAAGCTTCTCGATGAGGTGATTGGATTCGGCGGTGCGGAGGGAGTCGCGCGTCTGCGGGAGGTGGAGGAGGTCGTCGAGCGACTCGTGGACGGACTTGAGGCGGCGGAGGCCGTCGCAGAGCCAGGAGGAGGTGCGGGCGTCGGCGGACCAGGAGTGGAGGTCGGAGATCTCGTCGCGGAGGTGGGAGATGATCGGGTGCGTCCGGCAGGGGAGACTGGCGGATCTGACGTGGATGGCGGTGCGTGGTTTGGGAGCTGAGGGAGGGTTGGGGAAGGAGAGGGAGCGGCGGAAACTGGTCACCATTTTCGGTGCCATTGTTTTTTGATTTCTGTGTTTGTGAAGAAAGGGGGAAAATGGAGATGGTGGTTTGAAGGGGAAGAGTAGTGTGTGTGTATTTATATGGAAGGGAGGGGGTTGCGATATGCGAATAAATACAGCTGGAGGTGTTGGGGGGGAAGGAGATTGAGTCATGTGGAGGTGTTTCTGTTACGGTGGACCCTACACACGCATCACGTGTGCCTCTCATTTATTCCCGTACCTCTCACGCGCTATGCATGCCTGCAACCGTTTACCCTTTCATACACACATTTATTTTAAACTTCATCTACGCATCAAGTTTATAATCAAACACCATCACCAGTCATTTACACTAAATTAAAATTTATTTTTAAAATATATTACATTAAAACATAGTTTTATTCTAATTATTTATATTAAATTTAAAATTTACACTACTTTTAAATTTTTGTCTTACAAAAATTTTGCAGTAACACCATATTTGGTATTGTTTCATAAAAAATACCAAAAATAGGTTTTTAGTTTGATGTATGGTTAGAGAAGATTTCTACACCAAAATATGAGGCCTATTACTTTTTATGAAATATTTCAATTGAAACTCTTAAAGTGGGTCATCCAAAAATAGTAAATTGGGACTTCTAAAGTAGGACGGGGGAGTAATATTTTTAGTAAGTGAATAGTAGATTTTATTAACTCATTTGGTGTATAATAAATTTTTAGTAAGTGAATAGTAGATTTTATTAACTCATTTGGTGTATAATTATTATACTACTAATATATAAAAGCAGATTACACAATTCCATTGATATTTTTTCCTCACTTTATTTATAAATGTCAAACAATTTTTTAGAATTCATGCGGGTCAGACGTGTGACTATTAAATAGGACCAGATGAAGTATAATTGAAATATATATTGTTATTTGTAGTCTTGAGTAAATGTTCATCTTAAAGGACTTAAGTAAAAAAAAAGAAGAAATGTTTCGTATATCCTTTTAAAATGAAATCTTCTTTTTACATGAAATTTTGTACAATAATGTAGTATTCCGTAGAGAGAGAATGTTATTTTTATTTTAAAACTTATGATGCACCCATCGTAGAGGAGAAAGTGCTACGTCGATGCATGTATAAACCTATGGTGGAATATGAATAAAACCCCACAAGAGCAAAACCATTCGAACCAACGGCAGAGCCACATGGTGATGGGGGCGAGCTTAAGCCCCTCTCAATCAATTTTTTTGTTTTTTTCTTCTTATAAAATCTCACAAGCCTCTTCACCTACAGCAATTGTATTAATAATTATTTTGAATTATGTTTCAACTCAAAAATATAAAAAAACACTCAAATTCGCGAATGTCCGAATTGCAGTTAGAGAGTTGCAAACTAAGTCGTGAATCGAAGCTGCCAACTTCAAATAGCATAAGTCCTAAATTGTATACGTTGATGATGCAAATAAAGAAGAACAAAGCCCTAAAATTGATTTGAATGAAGGAAATGGCGTCGTTTCAAGTCTGCCCAACCGACAATGTTTTGAAGAATCAAAGTTTTGTTCATGTGGAAAACTATGTCTTCCATATTGGCACCACAACTAATTTCCCTGAAAAATAATCTAATCATGAGACAATTGCAAATTAAGTGAAAAAGCCACGTTAATGGACTAAAAGGTAACAAAATAATTATCAAATTTCCCAAATTTTAATATTAGTACAAATGAATTGTGACTTGGGGTTGATCGGTCTGCCTGTTGTAATAATTGAGTGAACAATTATATAAAGCTCTCTATGATGATTAACCAAGAACGACGGAAAAGGAGCAGAAACTGTAGAGCGGAAGCGTACCTTAATCCATCTAGAATTGAACGGCGGAATTGCTTTGCAGCGGCTATGGATCTTTCAAACGATAAGAGACGTCCTTCACAATAGTCTGCTGAGAGAATACAGAGATATTGAACATTCTTCTGACGTTTGGGGACCATAACCCATATTTATATTTTATATATTTATATAAAATATAAACCCATTTATTTTCTATTAGGTCTCTCATCAAATAGAAAATCACTTTATGGTACCTACACTTATTTCCATAACAATTAAATACACTTTAGCCCAAACCTTAATCTTTATTGGATCACTTTAATTGGGCAACTGAAAGATAGCCTTACACATTAAATTAGTCATGTGGAAGCCCAAAAATTCTAACACCGCCGTCATAGTGATGGTCGTCTCTAATTCATACACGAGAGTATTTATTTATCTTCACTCAATATATACGACCCAACCTTTATGTTATTTTCACTCCCATTGATGACGCAAAAATGACTCAAAATGTTTATTTTACTTACCTTTACCATTAATAACCATATATGATGCTTTAATTTTATTTTAAAAAATCTTTAAAAGTAGTAGTACTATATTTTATTTTTGCTAATATTTGCAATTGTGATTTACTAGAGACTCATTCGGTACCAATGTGTTTGGACCATCTGTTTATTTGGTTTTGTTTTAAAATCATGAAGATGTACGCGTAATATAGAATAGATTGTTTTATTTATAATCTTCAAATTCCACCTAATTTGACGTCCTATACAGAACTGATGAATCATAAATAAGAAATGCAGGTGGAACTCAATGTAGGAAAATTTATGTTTGGACTAACATGTTTAAAATTACATGTGCATTTGCTGTTTTATGATGATTCAATTAAGTCACCTAGTAATTAAATTGCGTGAAATCGATTATGACAATACATAGGTAGATTTTCTATTTGTCAAGGGCCAAACTGAATATCAAATGAATTATTCGTGAATAGCATAATTACAACTATATTCATGACAACTCCGATTTGTTTAGTGGTTAAATAATGAATTCAATACCGATTCATTGATTTCAGACTATCAAAGATCGAAAAAATTGTAGTACTACACATGCACCAACAAAAATCAATAATTCGACATTAATAACTTCTTCATATTAAATATTAAAAGTTGTTATAACGAGAGAGTCAATTATTTAGGCCGTAGATGATGTGGAATTATTTAAGTATTAATGTCCCTATTCCACATTTAAAGAATAAAAAGTACAGCGTTTATATGTGCATGCATGATTCATGAACACACCAATAAACTCAAAAGGAATAATTCAACAATTAATTATAACTTGATGCTGAAAAGTGTTTGTTTTGAGTCCATAGAACTTCAAACTGCATAATAATTATATTAAGATGACGTAAAGTAGTCGATGATATATTTATATATATCAAGTGCCTTATAAAATTATCTTTAATTTGATATATTTTTTGCGAAAAAATAATTTAAATCGAGAGAGATACGTAAATTTAAGGTTTTAAGATGATTTTAATGAGAGAGAATTGACATTAATACCCTCTAATTTTATTTATTAATTTTCTTAATTAAAAATATAATCCATATGCATTATTTCAACCACTAGATCTTCTAATCTAATGGCTAAGATTTAGTCTTAGTTTGGGATTGCTAATTAGTTAGCAATTCATCACTCCCCTAAATCAAATTATATTATATATTTCTAATTATGTTTGAGGAAATTAATAATTAAGTTCTATGATTGTCTTTATTTTAGATATGATTTTCATCACCTAAAAGAGGAAAGGCATGTTCGAATATAAAAATTTTTATCACTAAGATATATATTGACCATGAAATAAAAGCTAACACGGACAATATGTGAACAATTAAAATAATGTATAGTGTTTGAGGACTAAAAAAAAGAAGAATATAGTGTTCGATATGTCCACAATAAAACAATGGCTTATATTAATTGAAAATTGAACAAATTCTCAAATGAGACATTTTTTATATATATATATACACAGAAGAACAAGCTAAACAAGGAAAAAAAAGTGCAAATCATAATTAACTATCGTTGTCATAATTTTCTACAAATTTTCATTAAGTTACAACTCATATACCACATACAAGCACATCTTAATTGAAGGAAAAACTTTTCATCAGACTAGTTAAAAATCAGACTATTATTTCAACTAATTTGAGAGGTTGATCAATCATAAAATATAACTAATCCTCTTAAATATATGGTGGAATATATTGTGATTGATAAGCCATAAAGTTGACCCTCACTTATCTTTAGTGGACAATGTATGGCTAGCCATCTCTATGACAAAATCTTCAATTAGTCACAGCATTCCTCCAGCTGTTTTGAATTTTCATTGCCTAAGTAATTAAATTCTAACATCTCTACTCCAAAATTATTATCTGAAAAATGCATGCTATATTGCCAACCACCAACCATGGGAGAGAGTTCTCATTATTGACTCGACCCATCTCTCCTATTATTTCTAATTCCAATTACAATCAGAACGTGACATTTGAAATATTTTTTCTAAAAAGTAAACTGATTAGGGAACTTAGTAGTTAGAAGAATGATGCATAGATTCTTTTGCGATGAACATATTTCATTAATTAATTAATCCACGTAGCCAAAATTGTATGGTTTAGATAGTTTGTTAGTGAATGCATCAATTATTGCACGTTGATTATATTTGTGGCCAACCTATTAAGATGTTGTGTGGAGAAGAATATTTACTAAGTACTATACCAAAGTTGCCGGCAAATGGGTGCTCGAAATGGAAGTCAATGCGACAATAGTCTTTTGCGAGTACTATTTGCTCGCAAACCAATGGTTATTTCAGAAAATGGTTGCTATTTTATATATAAATATTTTTATTTTTCTCTCTTTTTTAAAAATTTACATGTATGCCATGGCAAGGTTCGTAAGTGCCATGCAAGTAGTATCGACCGCATTTTGTAATTAGAGCACACCCTGTGAAAATATTGACACTGGATCCAAACCTTGATGAGAGAATATATACTTATGTTAATAGTTAATATACCAATGATGTCATAAAGATATATTGGAATATTAAGTGGCTTTTATCTTAATACTAATAGTAATTCATATTTTTATAACTCAGTCTTTGTCATATTAGAAACACATTGTGCACTATGAAGTAGGCGATTAAATGATTAGTCAGACAACTACATGACACGACAGTTCGTTTTGTTCCTAATTTTCTGCAGCTACCAAATCAAAACGTAATTAAATTTGAACATTTTTAATGAATTACTAACGTATTAGGAAGTTAGCACAAGGATAGATTCTGTTATGTCGAAGTTTTAATCAACCAATCCACGTAGGCATGATTGTGTAATTCGTTAGTTATCTGGTGACATTGAACATGCATAGATGTCACATGAATATTGCGACATTTATTACTATTATAATTGGTGAAGAAAGATGAATGAATGTGTAGATAAGAGAATAACATTATTTGCTGGTCTTTGGGTGGAGGCAAGAGCCGGACTCAAGTCAAGCTAAGTCTTTGGACAAAAGTATAATACTACGATACTATCAATATTTCCAGTCATTAATTTGTAGCACATGCTTATAAAGTTGCCAACATAAACTAACATTTTAATTAACATAAAATAAGCATGTTCAAATTTTTATTTTCTGATTTCTTAACCCTCAGAAATGTGAACAATTCTATTACTATTACCAAATTAAGATATATGACGAAATGCTAAATTCTCTGATAGGTTTATTTTAGAGTCGTGAAATGGGAACTTGTATTCCTCAAATTGCGGGATGAAAATTATTTTAGTATTGGTTGTACATTTTCATCAAAACAAAAATAATTTTATGATGTATTGTATCACACTGCGTTTGAGGTCTTTCAAGTTTCAACACATGGATTAAGAAATAAATACTAGATAAAATAAACAGATAAGATTAAGGAGGATTAAGTATACGAGAAAATAAAATAAGTAATTGAAAAAAATAAGAAAAATTAAATATGTAAATTTTATCATAAAGAAAAATCATTCAATTGTAAAGGAACAATTTAAAAAGAAATGCATACTCAACTTGGAACGAATTAAGTATATTTATGCGTATCAAATTTTCATATCTAGCATAATATATGGTAATGATATCATTGGTTATTCATGTGCTTCATATTCATATTGTACGAAAAAAACAATTATTCTATTCATAAGATAACAATTTGTTTTGTTCTTCATTTTCTGCGCATACAAATTATTTGTAGATCGAATTGCAACAAATACTTAGCTTTTGAACTTACTAGGAATTTGGCACAAGGATAAATTCTTTCGCTATCAACTTTTTTAATTAACTAATTAATCTGCATAAGCAGTTAGTATACTTTGTTGGTGACATTGAACATGCAATCAATGTCACATGAATAATGCCACGTTTGTTATAATTGATAGGCAAAGATGAATTGAATGTGTAGAGAAGAAAAGAATATCGATATATATACCTCACGTTTTTCTTGTCTCCTTTTCTTTTGGTGGCAGCAAAAGCCACTCAAGTCCAAATTTATTTTAAGTATGTCTAATCTTCATTTCTTCTCTAACCAATAAGCTGAAATTTCGAATAACTAAGGGACAAATGGTATTTTTAATTTTTTAAATGTAGTACTAGAAAATATTAAGCTAAAGTACCAAACAAAGTAAACATTATTTAATCCCACCTTTTACATTTTTAAATAAAAATAGAGATTAAAACACAAATTTTAATACTCCGTATTTGACACGATTCACTTACTAATGTTAGTACAGTTATTATAGTATAGTCAGGGTTGTGTCCCACTCAATATTATTCCCTTTTCAATGTGATCAATTTTAATTTTACACCCATATTAGATGTATTAAGGAAAAGTAAGTGCATTTAAATTATATATTCCAACCGTCCCACAAAACTCTTCCCACAGCCCAGTTTTAATAAATGTTAAATAAAGGTCTAAGCTTTTATAGTCTTCTTGGATATAATTATCTTCAATGCAGTAAAGTGTTTCTCAAATAAGCAAATTATTAATATAAATGCAAGTACGTTTCGTATAACATAAAATCAATCAATTTTTGTAATATCCACCAATGCTGCAACGTTATAGACGAAAGAAGATCTCAAAATACTCATTTTTATTATTTTGGTTATACAAACATAATATAGTAAATTTTATAATATATCATGAGGTATATAGATATGTATTCCCTATCCTACAAAAAAAATCCTTTGCAAAAACATTCTTTACTAATTTAAGCAGGATTTTTCAAGCCCAGCCCGCAAATTTCAGCAGCACTCGGCCCAACCCAATGGGCCGCTCGCTTCTTGAATTTCTCAAATCCATCAACACACTTGTCCATATTCAAAGCCCATATTCTCTTCCTAGCCAAAGCAAGCTTTTTTCCAGCTGAATTATCAAAAAGAGTCTCCCACCCTTCTTCCCACTCACCATGTGCATCACATAGCTCAAGTGTGTTATTAGCCCACTCAGTCCAGCTCCACGATCTATAAAGCCCGCTCATCATCGGCCCGACACAAGGCCCACTGCATACGGGCTTGCAGGGCCTACATTTTGCACCGCTAAGTGGGCCTCGGCTCGACAAGGCCGCCACAGGCACTCCGTTGCGGCCAAGAGGATAGGGATACTGGCGATCCGATACCACACAAAACGGGAGGCGTTTGGTGGTGTATCGGACATTCTGGGTCGAGAGTTGGGCCTTGAAGGCAGTCTCCGAGTTGAGTTGGGTCAGACCGGCTGAGTCGAGCTGAGAGATCAAGGAGAGTCTTGATAGTGCTACAACCGAGCTGTTGTAGTCGCCTACGCCAAAACGGTCATTGAGGCCACCATAGGAGGAACCGGGGGGTACAACGTACTTTCCCGGGATGAAGTTCTCCGGCCCTAACGGGTCAGACCAGTACCCGTCTACCCGGGTTCGGATAATCCAATCGTAGGTGAAGTTGTTCTTTTCTTGATGAGCTTTGATCATTGGTAAACACCCTTCTACCAGTTGGAAATATTGCAACAAGCCCTGCAAGAAGAAAATCAGGGGTGGTTAGATCAAATGACCATTTTACCATGATTTATCATTGTATTTTATAATTTAAATATGAAACGTATGACACATATATTAATTATATTTCACTCAATAATCTACAATTTAGAAACATTATTTTAACAATCCAAATATATGCCTTGTTTGGCAGATTATACTTGATGGGGAAAATTTTTCTAGAATCATGCAGATTATAGAATATTAGCAGCAATTAAGATAAAGAAGCAGTTCACATCACACACCTAAAAAACATGAACTTAACAAGCCAACAACCTATCTCTCACCTACTTTCATTATTCACATTTTCACTCTAAAATAAAGTAGGCAAATTATAGAGTTGTCCCAGCTGCAACCAAATTTACATCTAATTGAGTTTTATACTTAATGTGGAAGAACAATCACTGTCCCAAATTAATTAGAGCCCACTTTATACTAATTGATAGGCGATTATAGACTATAGTCTATATTTAGTAGCATGGGACTACTCTATCAATTGGTGATAAGTACCAGTGATATTAAAGTCCTATTCTAACCTAAAATAAGACCAAATCACGTAGCAACGGCCTATTAGTAGAGTCGGGTGATTTCGGCTAAGCGCTCGGGCCTCAACAGTGAATGTATTATAACAAGTCAAACCTAACACATGTCGGTTCCTAAGTTTCTCTAGCCACCCAAAAAATCAGGTTGTAGTTCAAATAGTGGAGTACTCTAATAGATAAACACAAGTACTGAAAGTCCAAAGATGGTTCAGTTTTACCCAAGACCAGTGATGTATTAGTCCAGAAACAAAATATAACCATATGAGGCAAAATTTCTTCACTACAACCAAGCAAAAAAGATTTTAACTTGAAGTCAGAAGACATCCAAATTCACAAGCTTTGCTACATGAAACATCTGCCTACAGCCCGATTAATAAAGCAAACCTCATTCATCTTGATGTCGTGTTTCTAGTTCAAGATTATAAACAATATGGCTGAAGCTGAGTGTAGGTGAGTCATATAAAAACTGCTTAAAGGTCTGTACTTCAACATGTGTCACATCCTCCTCGTGTTCTGCAATCCCATTTTCTTACAACAGAAACAGGGGTGCCGGAAGCATGTTTCATTAGTAGTTAGCTCACAAATTTTATACTTCCAACTGAATAGAGAAACTAAAGCTCATTATACGCCGAGAATATGCACAGCTTCAATATACACAACGACCTTAAGACATCAGGTTAACACTCTGCAATTACTTCCAAAATCAAACACCACAGCCGACTTCCCACCTCAAACATAATCTATAATCAGGTGGAATACCAAGTAGCCAACCATGAATGCCTTCAAAGAGTGTGTGGTTCCAATTATTTAGGGGAAGAACAGCGAACTAGTCAATTAACAGACATGTTTATTCAGATGTATACTAGTCAAGATTCAAGAATGAAGTCAAACCAATCTCCATCTAGTAGTTGATTCATTCAAAATTTCAAATATTGCTGCAGAAATTGAACCAGCAACGAATTTTCAAGAATGGCAACACAAATATGACGAAATAATCAAGGCCTACTACTTTTCTTAGAGCCAAAAACTGCAAATGGATGAAGACAAAAAAGAGCCAAAATCAAACAAAAGTTAGAGA
Source organism: Salvia hispanica (assembly GCF_023119035.1). NCBI lineage: Eukaryota > Viridiplantae > Streptophyta > Magnoliopsida > Lamiales > Lamiaceae > Salvia > Salvia hispanica. The sequence continues at coordinate 51,717,010 of NC_062968.1, read as the reverse complement.
CGAGGAAGTAAAATCATAGCCAACATCGTAAGCTTTTCATTCCTTACTCCCAAATTTAGGCGACAGATACAACAAACAAACCAAACAACTCAACTCAAACACCCGTTCTCCTTCAACCAATAACACAATTCCAACACGAAAGCGCAACCAGGAACTGTGAAATCGAGATCGATTATCGAAATTAAACATAAAATCACTTTTTAAGAAACAATCAAAAACAGATTAATCGTGCATCGCAAATTACGCTACAGCAATTGGTGTTGTTTAATGAAGCGAGATAGCATTTTTATACCTGTATACCGTTGGGCGAGTTGCTAGGCGTGAGCACTCGGAGCTGCGATTCGGTCTCGGGAACCGGCTGGGGCTTGAATATCCTCACGCTCGCAATTCTCGGCGCGTCGCTCAGCAACTGCAGCTTGTACGAGTTCGAATCGAGCGGGCAGTGGAGGAAGAGATCCGAATTCTCGTAAACGCGGAGGATCCTCTCGACGATGGAGGGGCCGGTGAGCTCGAAGCGCCGCGCCCCGCCCACCAGACAAACCGCAATTCTGGAGCCGTTGAGCGGGCGGGCGGGGCGGTGATTGGGAGGGTGGAGTATGGATTTGAAAGAGGCGGCTTTGGGGAGGGAGATGAGGACGGCGGCGGCGGAGGAGGAGGAGATGGAAATGTAGGTGAAAAAGGTGACGGAGGAGATGAGGAGGAGCACGAGGCGCCAGTCGAGATCCAAGGCCCGCTTCGGGAGCTGCGTGAGGCTCTTTGCCGGACTTTTCATTTGGACGGAAAAGTGTGGTTTATCTCTTTGCTTTTGTCGCCTTGTTTGTGTTTGCGCTTCTTCCCATGAGAGTGAAACGGAGAGAGTTTTAGGTGGAGAAACTGCAACTCCGGTAAATAGATGAACAAGTTTGAATTTTGGAAGGATTTGGATGTGAAGAAGAATGCGAGTGGAATTGGTTGGGAGATTTGAATTGATGATGTTTATGAAAGTTTTAAGCTTTCAGGTTTGGAATATGGGTTTTATAATGATGAAGAGAGAGAAAGTGATGGGTCCGGAAAAGGAGAGGGATTGCGTGATTTTTATGTAAATCGAGGTTTATTCTTCAATAAATTTATATTATATTAGGTTGTCAAATGTTTTCAACCTCTTGTGTTGACTCAATTTTAATCAATTCAAAACATAATCGATATACACTATTTTTATGTATTTGTCATAATTGATTGTAGCTCGGAAAATATATGTATTTCAGGAAATTAAGATTTATAGCTACTTGCTTTATTTCTTTTTTTGGCAAAATACTGATATTTTATTATAGAATGGCAAACATTTTTAATTGTGTACCTAATTGGGGCAAAATAGTGTGAATAAACTCTCTCAAGTCTAACTGCATGGAATAAATAATTATTATATGCACAAATCACAATATATTTCATTTTGATGAGAGAATAATAGAGTAATTATTCTGGGAATTAATGGAGAAGAATTTATGTCTCGTGAGTTGTTAAATGAGAAGCACGTGGATCTGATATTAATTTAATTTGATAATTAGCTATTTTGTCTTTGTTATAATTATTCACTGCCTTGTTAGGCATTGCAGGCTGTTAAAGAAATACATATTTAATTGCATTTTTTAAAAAAATTTCCTGCTTTCCTTGTCATTGTTATAGGAAATGAATCACTTCAGCCTGCAGCAACTCAGCCTGGCATGGCCCAGCTCTCTATAACCTTTTCGAAATAGAATTCGTTTCTCAAATTCAACATTATTATTATTATTAGTATTATCCTTTATTCAATAAGTCACTATCAGCTGCATGCAATAACACAATTTAAATTTTAAGGTCATATCATTACTATATTTAATACTAATATTGTAATGCATATATAATGCATATATTATCAATAAGTCACTCTCAATTGCATGCGTTCAGTCTATAGTTTACTTATTTTCAATTAATGTTAATTTATTATTTTCACCTTGCGTAACAAGTTGACATGAATCATATCATCTAGAGTAGACATGCACTTGTCAACACAACATTTATTTTGAGAGGATGTACTTTTCAGCACAATTAGGTAATGAAAGAAAATATAATCCATTTGACCCTATTTCCCCTAAAAATAGAGTTAAAAACATGAATTTATTTGATTACAAAATTAGTAATGCACGAAAGTGAAAAAAAAAACTGTAATTAAAGGAGTTTTAGTGGATAGTAAGATCCACATTTTGTCTCGGTCGCAATGCACCACCACCACAACAACCATAAGACTAGTTCAACTGCAATACAATCCACCTTCACATAGTATTTGAAAATGTCCAACCAGATGGCTACATTGTTGAGCTTACATTGAATGCTAAAAGAATGAATGAAATGAAGAATAAATGGAGCAGCTTCCTCTTTTACTGGACCTCTCTGGCAAGTACAGATGATTCATACCATCATTCTGGATCACTGGAGGTGTCAGCATTCTCTGCAGGAGGTAGCGGGGATGAGCCAAAGTCGAGAGTTGGAAAGACTCCACGAGGCCGTTCTCGAGGCTGTATGGATAGTAGCTGAGTGGAATCACCGACAACGTCAGCCCATCCGTAATGTGGATCAGCCCTTCAATTTCAGAGAGAAACGCAGATGTTTGAGGTCGATTTTACAAGAAAAAATAGCTCAATACACATAACAGATCATAGTATGTTTCTTTATAACAAACACTGACACTGAGCTCAATACATTAAATAAATATAGCTTACTCGTAGTATGTTTCTTCATCTACAACAATATCCCAGCTCTCCCCAGTCGTACTCTTGCCGTATTTGTGCACCTTCCTGCCATACAATATAAACCATATTACACTTCAAAAAACGCTAAGAGAGATAAAAACGTTTTCTAGTGATATTAAGCCATTAATAGTTAAGTCTAGATATGCAAAAACAGAATGCACAAGCGAAGCATATCAGAACAACGAAAGGGGTGAGCTATAAAATGTGAAATCTGTGTCACGTACCCATTTCCGAAGTGCTCTTCTCCCCATGTTCTTGACCATCCTATTGTTTGATGAGGAATGAAATTACAAGTTAACAAAAATACTATGAAAGCTAAAATTGTCAAATAAACACAAATTTGACAATATCTACTCATAAATGGAAATTAATTTTCACTGTTTCAATCAACCAAAATGCAGTTGATTCAGACTCATAACCATGAGTAATTGATTTATTCGATTGATATATTCAATATTTCTGAGTAGAACATAAATATATTATATAAAGACTTAGGATTTAATGGATTATTGTTTGTTATACAAGTAGACTTTTTAAACATAATTCATAAATGAGAGTAACCATATTTGAGAAAGTTTGACTATTACTTGGCAATGGTTATGAGGAACTCATCATATTGTACAAAAGCAAATTAACAACTTACTATCACTAGTGGGAGATACATGCCAAGTCTCGCCTTGACGCGATCCAATACCAGCAAAAAACTTTTCTTCCCACTTATCTCCCCATTTTGTTCCAATTTCTGTCTCAGCCCACTTATCAGTCCTAGAAAGAGATATTTATAAGATAATAAGGATCGAGAAATTCGTGAGTACAATACAAAATTATTTTAGTATTGATGTTTAGTTTCTGACCCTTTGGTGTCAAATGAAAACCTAGAATGAAATTTCATTCTGTCAAAACAAACTTCAACATGTATAGAGCAAGAAAACCAATACATAGTGATCAGCATCAAGAAGAGAAGATAGACGAATACCATTTCAAAATTGAACCTCTTCCGTCATAATGTTCTCCCCACTTCTCCCACCAAGATTGTTCATTCAGTCTACCATATTTATGTGCCCCTTTCTCAGTCCACCCTTTGGCATCATATTTTTCCCACCTGCATAACAGTTAATTTATTTATATACCTCAGATTTTAGGTAGTTGTCAAATGTTTCGACAAGTCTTACCAATTTTCGTACCACCCAGCCTTTTCTGTTCCCGATTTTGCTTGTTTTTGTGCACTTCTTTCTATCCTAGCTAGATTACTGCAAAGTAAATTTGAGATCGGGAACAACTATTCCACAGTTTTAAGCAACATAAGAGATTGCAAGATAATAGTAATGCAAATCAAAAACCGATACCTCCATTCATCTTGGTGTAGAACTTCTCTCCATGTTTCCCACCACGAGTCCCCTTCAGCATTCCTTCCAGACTTCTCAACGCCTAACATTCAAAGAAAGCTTACAAATAAGCAATTGGAGAAGAATTAACACCATCATGAAAATTAATGCTAATAAGTATCTATAAGAGGAATGAGATCACATGCATAACTGGGTCAGAGTACCTAGTTCTTTGTATCCAGTCCAATCACTTTTCTCCCACCACTGTCAAGGAGATGAACAAATCCAATTAAATGCATCCACCTAGGATGATACTTAAATAAGGTTATGAAACATAGTAAATACAACTACTACGCATAAAAACCTTAATGGTTTAGTTAAAGGCTGCTAAGTCTTTAGCTGTGTCATGTCAATCACCCTATCCAAAGCTTGTATGCAATATAACATTTTCTCTAGATAGAGGCAACAGTTTCTAATCCCCTTCCCCATCCCATAAAAGGTAGCCAGTCAAAGAAGTACCTCACCTCAGACAAGAATGAATAATCTTACAATAAAGATAAATACAAGCACTAACATTCAAAACCCTAAACACCCAAATACTATACACCCATATCTGATAGCAACACAATTTAAATGTTACTCAGTCAGAAAATGCGTCTTGAGATGGTAATGCATATATCTTTTTGGCTGATTAGTAGAGAATTACATGTGTAACTCTGACAGTCTCAGTTTCCGATAGTTGATTTGATCACTTGAAGGTTCACATCAAGAAATGTTAAATAAACACTTCCTTCAACTATGATGTCAGACCACTGCCAATTTTGTTGTCCAAACATCAATTACACAACTGACTATCATTTTGACCTTCAAATTCTCTAAGGGCTCAATATGTAAGCATCTTCCAATATATTCCAGCTGACCAAAGTACAAAAACACTATAAAAATTAAAATGCCCAAAGCTTCCATCCACAAACAAATTATGCTATACCTAATTTGAAATAAATACACATCCTTATTAACAAACATAGCACGCTTAATGTGGGATTTGAATAGAAGAACCATCCTTAGTTTGAAAAAGGAAAAAAGAGAACACGAAAAAAAAAAAAAAAAAAAAAAACATCATTCTCACAAATCAATATACAATCTTTTCACCATGTCATCAGATAAATGGTAAAAGAAAATCCTAGCATAAAGCAATGGTGGACACTGGTTCTTTTGTGGGTTAAATCAAATATCTCTACCATCAGATGGTTGTCATAATACAATATGACAAAAAAGGAAGGAAAACGAACATATGTGCATACCGTTTCTTTCCATTCACAAGTGGTGTCAGCACTCTGTCCACCCATTCTACTCCATCTACATCTGTAACCATTATCTCCAAGATCTTCCCCACTTTCACGGTACCAGGTACTGCCATCTTCATTAGTGCCAGATTCGTTGGCACTATCATGTAGCAAATTGATGCCCCAATCTTTCTCGTTGGCAATACCAGTATCTAAAGAGAAAAGGAGTTTCAAATTTTTTAGATATGTCTAAGAACTTGAGCGTTCCGTTTATATTTACTAGCTACAGACTAGCACTTTTTAATAAGCCTGTTCACCTATTGATGAATTTGGACTAAAGAAATGAGACAACAACATAATCAAAAAGTTCAAGAATGTGATACTATTATCTAAATAATGAGATTAGCTAGAACTGAAACTAAATATGCAATACCTCTTTTAGGCGGAGAATCTCGAAACTGAGGACCTGAATTTTTTGGGGTGCAGCGGGAGAAGAACTTATATTGTTTGGAAAAAAATTTGTATCTGCAATAGCAAGAATAGTTTCCAAGTCGCAAGATAAATTGAAACAAATTATTGATATAGTCTAGTGATATGAGTTTTCTCTTTCCCTATTCGAGAAACTAGTTGCATTTCACAAAACCCCAATCCTGCAGAAACTCAGTTGCAACAAGAATACAGGCCTAATGTGATTCGATTTCTCACTCTCCCTAAACAGCCCGCCCACATCAGCTAATTGCTGTCATTTTTTGTATGTAATATAAACTACTCATATCAATGTATTACTGTCACACATTCATTTCTCCATTTCTAAAGCATGATGATGCAAAACCTTTTTAAAACTCAGCCAGCGTGTTCCGGGGCTCATCGCCCCAAGAAATAAAGGCTTGCGATCTCCATTTACAAAACAAGCTTATAATTCAAACACTTTCTAATTAGCTATCACTTTTGTTTGTTGGCTAGACCAGATGAAACAGATTAATCTATTGCTTTCCGATCAAAGTTTCAAACCTCTTTAATCTGATTAATTAAAAAACAACAGTGCAGTATAATTTTAAAATACTCATAGGCCATGTGCACATTAATTAATATTGGTCTCAAACAGAATAGGGACATCAAATACTCCAACTCAAAAAGGCTATCTAGTAAAATATCCTTCCTAACTTTCTGCTGAAATGAAAGGTACTCACTCGAAACCAAAAATCGTCTCACTATTTGAACTGAAAATCAAAGACGTAGCAGCTGCAATCAATTTGATAAGACTTACTTAGAAGATGTAAAGGGCATAGCAGGGGCCCGGGCTCGATAATGCGGTCTCGTATTGGGGTCGAGACACTTGTCATTATTCCGACCGGAGCAGCAGCACTTGATGGCGAACAACCGCCGCTTCTTCCGGCGAACATCCAAAGTCAGTCCATTCTGCCAGCTCAGAACCTCAACATCGGCTCTCCGCATCACACCAAACGGCGGCGTGGTAAACCCTCTCGCTGCCGCCATTTCCTACTCAATCGTCTCACATCAATGCCATCATTATGAGAGGAAATGCCGGCAGTCGATCGAGTGTAATGAGATTAAAAAACCCTAACCAGAAAAAAAAACCTCTGGTTTTATTAGTACTTAATTGACAATAAATTCGAGCGTGAAGCAGTTTAGGAGAGAGGATAAACGGAGGAGATTGAGTGATCACATTGTATGCATAGAGTTTTATAGGTGGCGATGAGAATTGGTGGTGCTGCAAATCCCGGTGGTGGTGGGGAGGCTTTAAAGTTTAAACCCTCAGAAGAAGAGAGGCCCCATGGTGTGTGAGCGGGCCCCACCCCTTCCTCATTCTCAATCCATATGCAATTTTCATTCTGCCACGTGTACTATTTACAGTCGTTATCTTTTGTAGGATGATGCTACTTGGCATTCACTCTCCCCTCCCACAGCACTTTCTTTTTGTAAATTGCCCAAAATAAATATTATCCAGACATTTTAGGATGACGTGGATATACCACACAATTAATAAAGTGAGATAAGAAGAAAAAGAAAGCAGAAGTGATTCGAAATTTGAAATATTGTTGATAAAAAATAGTGTTATTTTATCAGTAAGAAAACAATTTACCGAAGAAAAAGAAAGAATAGGTGATTGGAAATTTGAAATATACTGATGGAGTCGTATATCTCTTTTGGACATCCCAACTAAGTTGGGTCATTTTCCATTTTAACAAAAAAGCAAAACATTCAATCACTTTTACTTTATTCCTCCATTTACTTTACTCTTTCTTTATATTTCTTACTTTATTCATATCTTGTACTTTTCAACACAATTTCATAATCTCCATGTCCAAAAGATTTGTCTCTACCTTAGTTGGGACGGAGGGAGGAATATAATAAGATGAATCAATATTATGACACATTATAATCAGTATATAGTACAAACACAATTGATAAAATGATGATTTCGCCTCTTAAATGGCTAAATTTCGTTGTGCGAATTTCAAGACATTCTGAGATCATTTTCTGATTTCGGCGTTTTGAACGTATATGTTTTGGAAAAGGATCCCTACTGTGCTTCAAAACACAGCACAAAATGCTGTGGTGCAAAACGCAGGCATTTAGGAGCAAAACGGCAGAAATCTAATCAATCTCCCTCTTACTGTTTTTTTTCAATATTTTATTCTTGTTTTTCATATTCTTATATTATCTGTCCTGAAACAAAATCATCAGCATAAAATAATTAAATATGGATGAAATCATCATTATATAAGATACTAGTACTACTTAACTATGAAAGAAAATATGTAAATAAAATATATTTTTGAGCTAATTATTTTATTTCAAGAATGATAACTAAAATTAACTACCAAAAAAATGAAAAGATGTCATATATTTGAGTTAATTATATATCAAGAATGATGACTATAGTCACTATACAACTAATACTCCATCACATTTAATATGAATGATAAATATATACTCTAATTTAATGTAACTGAAATCATCAATCATATAGTAAATAATTAACTACGAAAGAAAAAAACTTTAAGGATGGCATATTTTTGAGTTAAAGAATGATAGTACTAATATATTTAGAGTATTACTAATTCAAACTTAATTAATGATAGATGTATGCCCCAACTTAATGTTGATGAAAGCATATAAAATAATTAACTACGTACAAAGGTATACAGTAAATAATATATTATTGCAAATTAATTATACAGTAGTGCTTAAAAATATAAAAACAAGAATGGGAAAATATTGAAAAAAACAGAAAGAGAGAGATTGATTAAATTTCTGCGTTTGTTCCTAAATCCCTGCGTTTTGCACCACAACATTTTGTGCTGTGTTTTGAAGCACAGTAGGGGATCCTCCCCCGTATGGTTTATACAAATTTGATATGTACAAATTGGGCATGTTGACTATACAGATTCTTTATAGTAATTGTTATACTATTATATGGAAATCCAATGCGAGAAAACACATAGACATATACATGGGGTAAGTTGTTGCATTTATATCCCTTGGCATTTCCATCACTTTCGCAAATAAGCAAACCAGTAAAAATCATAGTCAGTTATGCCTTGCATTTAGTTGATAAAAATTGATAGAGTTGGATTAACAAAAAATGTCTGACTATACGAATATTTTTTGTTTTTACTTACAATAGAATTAGGTGTGTAATTGAGTACTAGAGACTCAATCATCCTTAGCGAAGCTTTTGGGGATTGTATATTTACTTGGATATGAAATACAGAACTTTTAAATAGATGGTTTCACATGATAGTCACTAGGATAGTACCATCGATGGATGTCTTAGTCTTGACAAATGAAGTTTCAATATTTCTTAAGTGGCAATGAGACCATTGCTCGTGAATTTCAAGAAAATAATTAATAGACGTGCTTTAGGTAGATTAAGAGCATAACTACTACTACTACTACTATTATTTGGCAAATAGGATGTGTTTTAATGTTTAAACACAAAATAGAATGCGATGGCATGCACATTCGAAAACATCAAATAATAATTAGAATAAATCTGAATATTTCAAATATATCAATGATAATAATAGATTAATTATCACACTTAATGTTAAAATATTTTTACAATATTACCATTTCTCACTTATTTTTAGAGAAATTGTGATATTAGGTTTATGATTTAATTTAACATTTTAGTAAATATTAAAATCTGAAAATAATTATAAAAAAAAGTTAAACATAAAACTATGAAATAATATGCATATATATGAGAAAAAAAAATTTAAGCAAAATTATGTTTCACCATCGTGATAATTGTGCTATATTTTTTGTGGGTCAAGAAACATTAGAATAAGATTTTGCTATGTGGATAGATGATGGATCTCTTGATTTACTCTCATTTACGAAGATGTTGAATATAAGCAATAGAGATTGCGATCCACGTGTCAGTAGCAGGAAATGTGAGGAGTCAGCAAAATATACTTGGATAAGGAGAGAGAATCTATGTGACGAGGCGTTCTTGGCTAAAAAGAGTTCCAGGTGGACCTTCACTACCAGTGCCGTTGAACTAGGAAACCAAATAACTGACTGTATACAAGGATAAGTTTAATGTCACTTTACTTGCAAATCACAACTTATCCATTTAGAATCTAGCACCAACTATTTTTCATAGATTCTGCCTCTCTCTTTCCATGACCATCAGATTCCAAATAAGCCACAAAAGCACTGAATTTCATGAGTCATCCAAAAACTTTTCTCACACCGAACAAAAACAAATACGTTTAGACCATAGATTGAATGCATAGAACATGAGGTTTAATAACAGCCAATTCCAACTTGCATAAGAAAGCGAATAGCCCGTTACTGCGCAACATACATGCTGGTAAATGATGAATCAGACAAGAAGTGATTTTTGGAATGGAAATCCATCTTACAAACTGGACGGATATGGTCAAAGTTGTTGAATGGGAGGATCGTAAATTTACCACAGATGAAAACGATCAATTCTAAAACATGCAATGTAGTCTTGAATTGAATTGCAGCATAGTTTCCTGAAACGCCGTAGGCATGTATTGACAAGAATGGGTTCTAAGTCTCCATCAGCAACTAAGATCAAGAGAGAAAAATATAACATGCACTATATTATTAACCATAATAAAGGGCAATACCAAGGAGAAACGGTAGGGTTAATGATTAGCACTTACTACATCGATCAGTTATTCATCTAGTTAGGTGATGTTTTATTGATTCCACAACCACCTGCACAAAGAGAATGAAGTATTAAACCTCAAGCAAAAAAACAAGATCCTGAAGAATGTAAAGGCAATTGACACCTGGTGAATCTAGCTTGTATTTCAATCCTTGAAAACAAATCAATCATAATTATTTGGATGAATTTATACTACTAACATCTTAATAACCCTTTTAAAACACATTTAGCAAAACTTTTGGTATGGTCTTCAATACTATTGTTGTGTTTAAAAGTGTTTAAGTTATCAGAAATAGTTGGCTCCGAAGTACCTATGCAAATTGCCAAATTCAAAGCTCAAATACAAGCTTACGATTACAATTTTTTATCACAACTGACAAAGTTTAAGTCATATCAAGATAGTTCTAGCAACCAGCAACACCCGAATCCAGAATTTCTAATTTAGAGTGGTCAATTAACATGATGGAGAGTGTAAAACCCATGGCCTAGCCATGACATAGAAGATGAGCACTTACCCTTCCATCGTAAGATAATGAAGCAAATATCCATGGTTCCCGAGAACTCCAAGCAAGACCTGAATGGTGTAAAGCAGTTAAATTAATTTCAGAATCTAGCTGAAATAGTGCTGAAGAGCATCAGAGGTCGCATCTATTACCATAAACACTGTCCTCATAGTCGTTGTACGAATTCAGTAACGGCTCAGTCCGATTTTGTGATGTCAATGAACTAGAAAAAGGAGGAACCAATATAATCAATATGCATCACTAATTTCAGTCAAAGAATTATAAATTTATAGCAACTAAAGTGAGCTGCAGACCTATCTTGTACTGAGTCATCATGGATTGAAGGAGACGCTAGCCATAAATTGACAGCTGAGTCAGTTCCAGCACTCTACAAAAGCTTGTGCATGATCAGAAAAACTTCTTTGACTACAAACATTCTGACTTGTACCCAACATTATGTATTGAAAAGCATCATGCTAAGACAAATTGAGATGTACTAATAGTAATGTGTCAAGTTTCTTTCCAGTTGTTACTCCAGCCATTCGTTTTTTTTCCTTCTCTTTTTGAGTTAGAATTCTGTTTTTAGGATAAAACAAGTTAAGAGCCCAGAGGTCAAGCACAAGGAGAGGAGATGCAGGTAGCGAGAGAAGTACCAGAATCACGTCCTCATACGTGGGATTACATTTAACGGTCCATGTCCTATCAACATAAACAAACTTACTTTCATCAGATAATTCAATTGGTATAGTATAACCAACGCATCTAGCCCAAAAGATTATGATAACCTAACAACTATACTGAAAGAATGCACAATAACAGATTTGGTACACATTCAGGAATAATAGACAAGGATTAGCCTCAAGTATGCTGTTAGAAACGTTACCAGTGTGAATGCCCAGGAAGATCAGCAACCGGAGATTTCAGCTTTCTAAGGTCCCATATATGAATTCCTGAGTCATCTTCAGCAGTTACCTGAGAAGTGTCGACGAGCAATCATAAGCCCATATTATTATTAAAAGGGTATGCATATTCGTAGTAGAATAGGATCCTAAGAGTCACTCCAAACACATAAAATAGTATACACTATCCAAGGTTGCAGGAAACTTTTCTGCGTTTGTCACTGCAACTGCTGTTATTGGAAAATTCCACATCAAGTGTAAAATGTGATCTTTAAATTGATGTTCAAAAGCCCTATTGGACATCCATGGAGTTATGTTCTTAGAGGTTGGTAATAATTCAGTTGTTATACAACTGACATTGCTACATCAAAGCCTTATTATCCATGGGCTTATGTTCTTGTACCAAAGCACTGGAGCAAGAGACTTAATGAACAACTAGACATCGACTTTCATCCAACCCAAAATAGAGTGGCTAGGTATATATTTATGCAGTAGATAGCATTTCAAGTAAGAGCTCATAACCATTGTGTCACTAAATTTTTTTACACATATTTTAATTGCATGGCTTGTCCTGAATCTAGTTTAGCTCATTCCAACAGACCTCTCTAACCAACTTCTACAAGTAGGCAGTAAGTCCCTGTTGTTTATTGATCATTGATCATGCCTGTATCACCCTTCTCAAAAGTCTCACAGAGCACTATAAGTCTATAAAAATAAAAAGATATAAAAGTCTGTGAGCAGATCATTTCAAGACATTTTTACTGCTGAACTACGCTCTCGCTCTCTACATACACAACTTCACTGCCAGGTGCATGCTTATATTTGTGAGCATGGCAAAAAGTACGCCTGGTTCAGCAGTTGTATATTGGGCAATTCAAATAAAATCACTTGAAGGAAGCATCATCGTTCATCAAAGAGTAGCACTTTTTTTTCAATTAAAAGAAGGAAGGACTGGTATAATGATAGGATTAAACTTTTAGACAAGAAAATTTGAAACATCACATTAACAGACAAATAGTGAACATCAAGAAAGTAAAACAATAAGGAAGTCTGCAGCATACTTACAAGCATGTACCTCTTTTTCATGTCATAGTCAACATTACGTACATGCGCACGGTCAATTGAATCAGTTTTCCTGCAAGCATAGAAAATATTTTCTGTTTGTCATGTCTAGCAATATGCATTCATTTAAAAGACCTGAAGCATCAACACCAACTTTTGGTATGTTGAAGGGAAAGAACATTTATTAAACAGCAAATTTATTAAATATCAGACCAAATTTTGAAGGATGTGGTGGCCTAAGTCAATCACAAAAGATTTAAAAGAATTGATGCCAAGCATTATTAATTTAAAGTACATAAACACTTGATTTAAACTTACTTCATTGTCCTTAAATCCCAAAGTTGGACAGATGAATCACATGTTAAAGAAACCATCTGAAAGTCATGAGGATCCCATGCTCCGCCTGTTAAGTAGTGACGCATGCCTGCTGATTCTTGTGATTGTACCTAGATTACAAACAAGATCTGAATAAGAATTAGCTAAAGAACTAATTCATATAACAATAAAAAGAATGGAAAAGAAAAGGATATGCTAAAGAAGTTGGAAGCTATGAAGCCATTGCATGGGTCAAAATCCTTTATTCATAAACTAAATTTCTGCAAATGTTGAACATAAGATACAAAGTGGAATGACTAAATTAGCAGAAAGCCAGAAAACCTGTTATATAATGCCATTTGAACTATATATTAACAGTGGAAAAAGAATAACAAAAACTAGATCATGCCATCATGCAGCTCCAATCTATTCAACATGATTGGAAATTTGGAATAGTATAAAAGATGAGAGAACATTACTTAGCACAATAAAATAGAAAAACATACTGAAATTAAAACATTTCAAGTTGACGAAACAGTTATACTGTAGCATCCAATACTCAAGTAGTTTCAGATCAGACTCTGCAGCAGGGTTTATTTCCTATCGATATCCATATCAACATTCAAACTGAGTCAAAATAAGCATGATGCATGAAGTCAAACCGTTTTTTAGGACAGTTAAGTGAGAATAGGAGATATAGATAACTGAAATAAACAAGTAGTTAGTTATACAGTGTGTCAATCTACACTCAGATTCAAATAAAGCTGAACAAGCATGACGCATGAAGTTAAAATGTTAAATATATTTTGGAATAAAGAGAGATAGGTAGCTAAAATGGAGAAGTGTGATATGCAAGGCCAGTTTTTTTTTATTAGATTTTTTCCATTCATTAGAGTACAACTACATATGGTAAGCTTTATAATCCATCGAAAGATGAAGTAGTGCTAATATTACATTCATATTTCTGAACCAACAAAATGGTATCTGCATATGAACTATACCTGAGCAGTCTTCTTTGAAGTATCCAAGCTCCAAAGAAAGAGATTATGCTCATCAATACTGACCAGCTTGTCATGTCTTCCTGTAGGCCACCACAGTACACTACATATGCAGTATCATTAGCATATAAGCAAAGTACTATTGCTTACAATTCTTTATATAGTTGCACTTTACTTGCGAAGTGAAAATTAATTTCATTCGTGCTTAGCTCAAACCCAGAATTTATAACAAGCTCACCATCTAAGCTTGGAAGTGTGCCCATCCAGAGAAGCAATACTCTCCAGTTGAGGAGAGCTCAGTTGACCATACAACTCAGGAATTTGCCATACTGCTGCCCCATATGTTTCCCCTTAAGAACAGCATAACAAAGGACAATATATTACACTTCAGTAGCATAAAACAAAAAATTTTGCATTATATAACCACAAAAAAAAGTCTCAAGACTGAAAAAGGAAAAAGTTAAAACAGATATTCTATAATCCATTTACAACTACTAAAATATATAACAAAGTCTACTATTTGAGTATCATCCAATAGCTCAAACTACACTGGCTAAAACTTTGTGAGTAAGCCATTTTAGTCAAGCTAAAGAATGAGGGCTGCTAGTCGGATAGGAATCTATGCAATCATCAATATGTATTCCTACTTCTTTGCTAGCTTATTTACCAAATCAAAATGAAATAGATTAATCAACTGAATCGGCACTAGTGCACTTAGTGATGTACTACAAGCTGTCTCACAGGTCATATCCCATCTTATCAAGCCAAGCTCAAGCAACTTCCAGGACTTAGTGAGTGACAAACGGAGTTCTAAGATTCATATTTCGCCAACAAACTATGTCGGTTATCTCAAACTATTCTTCTCAGTATTATGCATTTCTCATATAGCAAATTTACCAGAACAGAAGACAGTGGAGAAAATCCGCTGATCGAAAGGACAGGAAGCGAGATCCCAAATTTCATTCGGATGCGAGAACAAACCCTCGCAGATCAATTCTGTACCGCCGTCGGACAGCCTCAGCAAATGCACCTGAAAAATCAGGACCGCATTCAGATCAAGCGACGACAATAGCAACTACAACAGCTAAATTAAAGAGATCGCTACTCCGCTGGAAATGAAAACGACCTCATTTTCTTCTTTGAGGCTAAGCGTGCCGGTGAGGAAGCTGGTATGATCTGTATCCGCTTTCACATCTGAAATGCATCTCGCCTGGTGCAATCAAATTCTATTCAGATTCGATTTTCATCATCTCAGAGTTTACGAGTTTAAGAAAATATCAAACAAAATTGACCTGGTATTTGAGACCGTAGCCGATTCCGGTTGATCCACCTTGCATTTTTCCGCGATTGATTCGAAATTTTACTTCCCAAATAATATCTCAGCTTGTTAATCGGTTCCAAGTCTTTGATTGTAATCATATTCGACCACGTCATACTGGGCCGAACACCAGGCCCACTATTAGTATAACTGTCATGGGCTCTAGTAGGCCCAATATCAGGCTTTCCACATTTTTATTCTCCAAGGTAAACTTTTACAAATCAACCAGAAAAATCATAAAGTTTATATTTATTTTAATTATCTCATGGAAAAATATTTTTGTGAAATTGTATTTTTATAGCAAAAAATATATCGTTTGATTGAAAATATGAACAATAGTATATTGCATGATTCAACATGGGACAAGTGAGAATAAATCAAAAGTTCATGAATTTTGTAGCTGATTTTCAAATTTGTATGATACCGAAATTTGATACAACTTCATGTTTTTTTTTATAATTTGTCTTTTGAAATCCCATATGTCGCGCGAGATGGAAAAGATGCAACACGTAATCATCCCAAACCAATTGTTTTACTAACCCAGAATTTGTGTCTAATTAGTGGGCAAAAGAAAATAAATTATCATTAACAAAATGAAGTTTCTAACTTTTTTGAGTATGTTCTTTAGTTTGCGTCCTTTTCTATTTCTTCTATCAATCCATTTTGATAACAAATTCTAGTAGTATTTCTTTTTAGGAGATACTCAATTGATCCCTTTCATATATTTCATCAACACATCAAGTTGAAAACAAAATTGCCAGCTGAAGTCTAAAACTAGTGTGCAAACTCATATTGTCACATTTGCGTAATGAAAGTACATATATTTCAAAAACCCAATACAAGATGTAGAGAACCAACTCAGGCATTTCTATATGCAGTCACCAATATTTCATAATAACAAAAATCATACAAATTTACATTGTCTATCAGGTACATTCATTTCAATCCAAATTTAAGGAACTGGAACTAGTTTCTCTTGGTAACATACAATCCTTGAGGTTTCCGGAACGGTTTCAGCAAGAGAGAACAGAATTTCTAACTTCCCACGAGGCAGGCGCAAATCTATTTAGACATCTATGTAGATCATAAAAAAAGGAAGTATGCACAGGCCTCGGAACGATGGTAATCTCACTATTTGTCCAAAAATGGTTGTTTCTCAAGTTGTCCTAACTATGTTCTCCGCTATCATTCTGGATCTAATATGCCAAACCATGCAACTAGAAACTGCACGGTTCTCTTCAAATGATAACATTTCTTACAAGTCTTGAAGCTGTAGACAAGGAAAAGTAGCAGTTACCTGAAGAATTAGTTTTGCAGCGGTATGAACAAATATCAGATCTTGCCGCCTGAGCTCAACCATGCGCTCTTTGGCAGTTCATTGCATGAACAGGAGTGGTTATAGCAACCATTAAGTTCTAACTTCAAAAGCAATTGTATTCAATCTGAAAGCAAATAATCCAACTCAGGCTCCTCGGATAACACACTGTCATCCTCCAGGCTTGTCTCATTATACACATTGTGTCCCTGCCGACTTTTAATATCCTCTTCGTCTTCAGGTTCAGACCATTCTAGATCATCACCCACATTTGAATAATCATTTAGTAAACCCACATCTCTTTTGCCTGGAGAAGAAACCTTACCCGGCCTTTTAACTGAAACAACATTTGTTGTATCAGGATTTTCACAGATGCAAGAAGCAGGGTTTTCATGGAATACTCCCCTGCCTGGTCTAATCTCCTTAGGCGCTCCCATAAAACCCCTCTGAAATGTACGAACACGTGTGGAAAATTCTTCCCAAGTCATATTATTTCGCCCGTCAAACAGCCTGTACAATTTTTTAGAATTGGGACGGATAGTAGGCTTGTGCCCAAAATATCTCCTGTGGCCAAGAACAATGGTTTCATCAGAAAAATTATTGATAACTGGAACAGCAAGTGAACTGGAAACAGAAAATGGCATACCTTCGCCCTGCCAGTATTTTGGCCATGTTCCCGTTGTTATTTGTGACAAATACATTACTTTCATCACATACTATAAAATCTAGAGCAGCCATTCGAGAAGAAAACCCAGAAAAGGGTTCCAATTCTTCCTTGTTTGCTAGGATATCTTTTGAATAGAAATTTGGGAAAAGAGCCTTTAAAGGGGCCAATGTTGTTTCCCCTCCATATACTTCTCCCGAAGCTACAAAAATATGTGTCTCTCTGTCGTATCCAAGTGCTCTTAGAAGAAGGCCGACTTCCTCAGGAGTAAGAGGGCACCTTCCCTGCCTTCTCTCTCTCTCTGGATTAGGAGTCTGCAAATTTAAGCAGTAAAGATCTTAGTCATTCTTCATAATCCCTATTAGAGAGAGATGATAATTAATTTCTAATAATATCCGCCTCCGCGTGACTCAAATAAAATTTCCTATTATATGCTACCACTATGACAGCTCAATATTCAGATAAAACATAGAAAGAAGTGAACTCATACATCTTGAATACCCTTTTATTTAAGAACCAAACTAAACATGCATCCACAAATTTCTCAAAAGTAAGAACATAGTAGTATGTTACTAAACTAAAGTGACACACCATGCATCACCCATCAACATACAATATTAAAATAAGTAAAAAAAAAGATTAATGAAAATGGGGAAATTCCATAGTACATGACTACATGTACATGTAGTGCTCACATGATAATAGTGGTGCGTGTACTAGATGAACTCCCCCCCCCCAAGAATTTCCCCGAAAAAGGTATGATCCTTTTCCAAATGTTGTGTCTGTCTGCGCAATTATTACATCCCTTATTCAGATATTGAAATATTATGCCTCTCAAAGTAGCTGTGAAACTTACGTGCAAAGTTTTCCACCTCCGCCTGATTTTTGCCAAATCCTTCCTCTCTTTGTCTCCTCCACCGTAATAACATCCTGAGAATGCAAGCATGTCAGGTTCAAACCTGTTGAAAACAAACACAGGCACGTCAATCATAATCCTTCATCAGGTATTAAAAAACATATCAACTGCAGCAGAAAAAAAGTTCTAGATACTCGTCATGCCAACCAACTTATAAGATGTAAGTCTTTAAATACCCAAAAGTGGGACAAAAAGATAATTCAACAGCAAAACCATGAATTTACAACATTGAAGAGCTAAAATATTTTCAAAACTGCAGACGTTACAACAGAGATATGCTGGCATGAAAGATGAAACAAGAGGCGATAGAACCATGAGTAGAAACCTTAGATGGAGGGCAATGTAATGCTTGCTCTTCATCCTCATTCTTCGCACCAGTTCTGCACCCATTTCAAGGATCGGCTTGGTGAACCTCAGGGCATGATAGTTAACTCTGCATCTAAGCCTTTGCAGATCTAGGTCCAGTTTATTAGAAAGTCTATAGTCAAATTTGGTCAACTGAACAGCCTGCAACAAGAATAGTTCCATTCATTAGTTGAATATTTTAGAAATAATAGGCAAGATACATTTCAATCTTTGTAGCTGCAAATTCAACTAACAATAATTGGTAATATGTCCAAGTGTAGCAGAACTTCATACGAAGCAATAAAGGGTGAGCATTAATCCACGGTTAAAGTGAAGTTTTTGCCCAATTTTTTTTGGGACAAAAACAATCAGTTAGCTACATGGACAACAGCAGAGAATCAAAGGAAGAATTTGGTGTTCAGGGCTCGCAACGAAGATTAAGCTTTGACTCAATAAGGGCAATGAAACAGCAGTTATGTACTTTTAAAAGTCCAGTAATGTCTAAAAGGTGGACAAGTTCAGCATTCTCTCTCTGGCAGGACAGTAATAAGTTATGCAATTTGGATAGCTGACGGGTTTAACATAAATCTGAAACTACATCATGCAGAATAGAGGCATAATTGCTTTTGATTCTATAACTCATATCATGGTCATGTTACTCCAAAGATATGAAATAGACATATAACAGTGAAGTGAGCCATAACACAGATCGCATAACATAGAAAAGCCTTTGCATAATCTGTTATAAGTTAACATCGGAACCTCCATGTATATGAAGACGTATTTCCGAAAGCAAAACAGTGCAAAAAGTATATCTTTAGAAACTAATTAACTTACACGCTTCTTTGTCAGTACAGGTAATAACCGACTAATATAGCAATGTTCATTGCATTTTCTGGGAACACGCATCGTATAAGGATTCCACGGCTGACCTCTTCTTTGTGGGAGTTCCTTAATGATTTTTACATCTTTTTCGAGATATGACATAAACCAAGCGACATCGAAGATCTCTGAAAAGTTGCTGTATCAGAGAGCAACATTCAGCCGGCAGGAAGAAGTAATTTTAATAAGAACTTTACAATGGGCCAATATTTCACCTAACATCCTTCCAGAAAGACTTCTGGTCCAACTTTGGGACAACAAGGGTGGCATTCAAGATCCGCGCAGCAACAACCGCATCTGTGATCTGAACACAATAAGCAAAAGCAAATAACATAAGCAGTAAGTACCTGATTTAGCTCAAAATGCATACATAAATCTAGTTGCACTTTTTTTTAATGAAATTATCATGTAAATGCCCAAAAGCAATTTAAGCAAAATATAAATGACATTAAACAGACATATCATACTGTCCATTAAAGAGATAGCATACAGTCCACAGACATTCAGTATGGCTGAGAGTTTTTAAAAAATCCAAGTGTCTAGTTGAAGACAACATATGTTAACCTTTGTACAAGATATACTTATGGTAATGATACTAACACTGAGCATTTACAACTACCTCGTGTGCAAAGGAAAAACACACTATTACATCAAACTAATATCCAATACAAATGGGGCTATATGACATGCAAGAGGGAGATGCCACAGCCGCATATATTGGGACATTAATCAGAAGAATAGTATCTTGAATTACAACTACCCAAGCATATTGGGGAATTATCTAATTCTCACCTATGATGGTTCCAAATGTTTAAAGATAATAAAATAGTCCTTAAAAGAGAATTCAAAGAAAGCAAATCCCAAAAAGTTCTAACTAAGTTGTACTTCTAACATGACAAATTTACCCCCGATTGATCAACAAGTAACGAATCCAAAGGACCAGTTCACAGCTCAAATGTTCAGAATGATTCAGCAGCCACTTGCAAGGGAATGCAGCAACATATTCTTATCAGTAAGTTAACAGATTATGGCAGAAAAATATTTTTTTTTTCAACATATTTGCAAGGGGAAGATTAGTACCCCGGTTCTTTGCTGGTTTAGACCTCCACTGGTTGCAATAGCCAAGTAACGATTAGACCGTATTACAGCAGCAGCTTCTGTTATGCCAAATGAAACACAGATGTTCAGCTGAAAGGACTTACATATAGAATGCTGAGAATACACAATGTTCAAAACATCAAACAAACCAGAATGAACAAACGAACATAGTTGAAGACTTGAAGCTTAACAAGCCGCCAACAAGTTTACATACTTGCAAATTTCGCAGAGGCATTGCTGCAGCCGTAGAAAAACTCCGCATTCTTTGTACTCCAAAGATCGACATCATGCGCTCCTCCACTGTCCTAGATCTCATCAACCAATAAATATCTCATTTAGCACAAATCACGGATCCAATCAATCAGCATTTTCAAATAAGACAAACACAAAAACCTAACCGGAATGTGAAATATCTGCGCAGCTCCATCCCCTTCAACGTGGCTAACATCCTACCAAAAGAAGAAAATTAAGATGCTTTTAAACCAATTCAATGCCATTTCAACATATTAACAAGGCAAGATCGTCCACGAACCTTGTATTGAAGAGGATTAGATATCCTTGTGTGGCGGATGTGATCGTTCTCGACGGGCGAAGGCGCAAGGAAAGAGATGTAAACAAAGAGGAGAAATATGGCGGCGGAAATGACGGAGACAACAGGGAATAGCCGATTGAGGTGGTGATTTCGCCGCCGGGGATAGGCCATGAATCAATGGCGGCGGGCGGCAGAAGGAAGGAAATTGTATGGTGAAATTCCTCAATGAAAGAGGGGAAAACTTGAGTCGATGCAAGAGGGGGACATGAATGAGGTGGGAACAATCATTTTCTTGGTTTTGAGTTGGAGTTTCACGTTTGGAGCATTCTGCTATAAACGACAAGGGATTCGGATGCCCGGAAGGAATCAATCGGGAAAAGGGTCAAAAGTGGGATTTAAAATCTTGGTAA
This sequence comes from Salvia hispanica, assembly GCF_023119035.1. NCBI lineage: Eukaryota > Viridiplantae > Streptophyta > Magnoliopsida > Lamiales > Lamiaceae > Salvia > Salvia hispanica. Next base: position 51,695,204 of record NC_062968.1, on the reverse strand, counting down.
TTTTACTGAAGAACAATTGGGCAAGAAGAAGAAATACTGCCACTGTAAATCAGAAGAGGGGTTTTACGACAAGTGGGTGTTGGGAATTGTGAGGGAGAAGATTCCTGCTTTTTCTGGGCAAGCTTTTGATTTGGATTTGGGGATCAAGAAACCATTTTCGTGCTGCTTCTATTCTTCAAATTGCCAAAATTAAGATAAAATTAAAATGATTCAGAATTATGCAACATGAGATATCTTTTGTGCTTTTTGACATTTTAATAGTAAGGTACTTTTTCATTCCAAACAAATTAAGTAATTCGTTTTTTCATTTTAATCCATTCATCCAACTTAATTTCCTTCTACTTTAGTAAAAAATTCACTATATATTACGATTATAAATATACTATTTTAATTATTTTAGCTATTTCTCTCTGATTTTACAATCCTACTTTTAATTTAAATTTGTGTTGTCTTCGAATCTTTATGGATTTCAGATTTCAGCAAATGAAAATTCTGATTTTGAATCATAACTAATCAATTTTTTTAAAGTATGTGTTACATTCCGATGAGTATAACGTCCAAGATAATTTGGGACATTTTGAACTGGCACGAGTTTTAAGAAATCTAATAGAAAGTGAGTTGAAAAGGTTGGTGGATTGTGGGTCCTACTTTTAAAATATTAATTATATAATAAAATGTAAGTAGGAATGAATTAGTGGAATATTGGGTCCACTATCAAAAATGGTAAAAGTAAAATGGGATAAATTATGTGGAACGATTCAAAATAGAATATTGGGTCGAATTATCTGGGATAGAAGAAGTACTTTAACATCGTAAATCAAGTACGTAGTCAATCATCAACTAAAATTGATTGTTAGTATATGCTAAACGACAATCAAACACGTTTTAAAATTACTAAGTAGTATTACTTCTAAGTTTTAAATAGGAGTAACTTTTAATGAAAAAGTTGCGTGTTTGTTTCTAGAATTATTGTCACACTTACTAAAGTAACTAGTGATTTTATTCACAAATAGTAGTAATAGTAGTAGTATTTAATTATAGTGGTTTTATTCACACAGTGAAAAGTATCCACCGTGATTTTTGTGTCTCCCTATACATAGTAAAAGTATATTTTATTTCAAGTATTTTCAACATATTCCTTATAGCTTTAATTAAATTTACAGTGTGGGCTCCATTAAATACATAAAAATATTATCAGCCGACATATTTTCATCATTCTCTTTTGTTTTTAGAAGTTCACAATACGCAGAAAAGCAATAGGAATGATTGAGTCTAAATATCTTTATATGTTTATACTAACCTCTTCGTAATTTTCCCTTCGCTTCTTGTATTTTAAAAACCTTACATATAAATAGTTTTGTTAGCATTTTTACAAGACTACAATTATTTTGCAATCAACTTCGTACTTAGACTTTTCACAATAAATTAATAGATGTATCCAATTTCCTCATAATCCTACTTATTCATAGTTGATAAATTAAGATGTAACATTATCCAGATAATGAAGCATTTATTTTACAATTTTCCTATATATAATTGAACAATTCATCAATAATAGCTACAAAGTACGCAATTCAAACTAAATTTAACTTTTTAAGTTTAAATTTGAAGAAATAAGAAAAGTTGAATATTGATTAATCAGAATAAAAGATTGCACTATGAGATTTTTATGTTCCTCATATCTGCCATCTCCTTTTGATGACTGATTGGCTTGTTTACAAAGTTAAGAACATAAGAAAGTGCCTTATTTAGTTACTACTATGGATGTAATGTATAACTAAATTTTGTGTTAATACTATTACAAGTCATAAAATCTAGTACTACTATACTTTTTAAAACAAAAATATGTGGGCTTTGTTAGCACGACATTTTGGGCCACAGTTTTTTTTTTACGCAATCCAAATAAAAATCGAATGGCCCGAGCTAGCCATATTGGCTGGGAGTAAAAGGCAAAAAGTGGTTCAACAACTTATAGTGTGATTGTGAGTATTTTTAATAAGCGCATCAAAGCAACCCTAAATTTACATGGTGTGCAAAGATCAATCTTAATTTATAATCTCAAATTGTTATTAATCATCTTTGTCTTACTTTACCAATTATACATTAATTCATGTGTCATCCCAAATATCTCTATTTTTATGAGACAAAATCTCTATTTTTATGAGACGAAAGAAGTATCACGATAGCAATTTAAACCTTTAAAAACAAAAGGAAACTAAGCAACACTCTACTTTTAAAATTCCTCATTCTATTATTAATCTCAAGTGTCATGTATTTATTTAAATTACAATATACTATCTAAACTAAAACTAATTATTAAAAAAATTAAATTACATAACTAAAATTTCAAAAATTACACAACTATCCTCTCTTATTTGCGTGTTTCAATAATAAGGAACACAAATGCTAAGATATTTTGTGTGACGTACCTATGAAGATTTCATATAAATAAGTTAATACTCCCTCCGTCCCAGATTTATAGTCACATTTTTCCATAAAAAGTCCGTCCCAAATTTATAGTCACATTTAGAATTTTTCATATATGGACTTAAAATTTTACCCCATTATTCACTAAAATTATACCCAAATGTCATTATCTACATTAAAATAAAAAAATAAAAATAAAATATGGACCCATCTTCAACCAACTCACTTCATTTATTACACACTTCATCATTTCACTCCACCATCTCATTTCATTTATTGTACACTCCACCTTTCACTTCATTAATTACACACTCAACCAATTCCTTAAATCCGTGCCATAACTAAATGTGGCTATAAATTTGGGGCGGAGGAAGTAATTTACAATAACGTAGTTATTCAATTAAGTAATACACACATATATATAGGAGTATGTGATTTAATTTATCACTGCATTTTCATATAAATAACTTACTAATAATTTACACCAGCGGTACTAATTCAATAAGCAATATACACATTTATTGATGTGATTTAATCACGGCACGACTTTAATTGATAAAAAATGAAAATAAATGAAAAGAAAACACAAATGAAAATGATATTAAAAAGATAGATTAAATGTAAATAACCTTCACTGTCTATTTTCGTAGCTTGCAAAAGCGATTGCGTCATAAAGCAGTGAATAAATAACATAGTTCTCGATATAAATTATACCTTGCTAAAAGATTTAAAAGAAACAACTTATATTGTGTCATACTCCATGTATTCAAACTCAATGCCATGTATTAATTTTTAATACTACGTATAAAATAATCACCTTCTATTATTAATATCCAGATGAATCTCAAGTCCTAAAATGATATATTAATTAATATTCCCTTTATTTTATCCAATTTAATCAGACTTATTAAAATTTTCATATTTTCTAGGACAGTGAAGAGAGCAGCGAAGCTAGAATAGCAATAGCCGCTAATGGAAAGGTTTTCTCTATAGCAAAGCAACAGTTACTTCTTCTGCAGTTTCAATCAACTTCTGAAATGTCGTCTTTCACGTTGAAGCTTTCTTCGTTTCTCTTGTCTTCGTCGCCACAATCTCCTTCTTCTTCTGCTACCACTTCGTATCTTCCGCCGCCCCCTCCATTCCGATTCCCAAGAACACAATTCAATTCTAGAGGAAGAATCACAGCAACCGGAGCCACCGAAAATGACAAAAACAATTCTCCTATTTCCGGCGATTCCAAACCCCCCAATGGAACACTGGTAATTCGGAGTTTGAATTTAATTGAATGATTCATAAATTAATACTGTTAATTTGCAGCCTAAGACTAGGAAGGAGATTCTTCTGGAGTATGTGCAGAATGTGCAGCCTGAATTCATGGAGTTGTTCGTCAAGAGAGCCCCACAGCAGGTTTTTTCAAACTGAAATTTTGTTTCTTTTTTTTTCTTTCCATATTTTGTAAAGGTGTTTGTGAAAATGCCTGAGCGAGTTTGGCTTTCTAGCTAAAATGTAAATTGATGGGTGTCAGCTTTTCCATTCATTTCTAAGTTGCTAGTTCGATTTAAGCAGTCAATGTCTTTATGATGTGATGATTCTGCAATAGGTAGTTGAAGCGATGCGTCAGACGGTGACAAATATGATTGGAACTCTACCTCCACAATTTTTTTCTGTGACTGTCACCACCGTAAGTGATTTATCAATCTTTAAAATCCAATTCGGTGGCATTCTGTTAAGTTGAAACGAACAAGATAGATTATATTCTTTGTCACGTGCGAGTGACGTTGGTAACGATCTGCTCTGTTTCAGGTTGCTGAAAACTTGGCACAGCTGATGTACAGTGTCTTGATGACTGGATATATGTTTAGGAATGCTCAATACCGGCTGGAATTGCAACAGAGCTTGGAACAAGTTGCTCTTCCTGAACCACAAGAGAAAAATGTGAGTTCTTTCTGCTTGCTTTCTCCACAGTGGGCTTTTTCTTCGTCTTGGGTTAGAATGTATGTTTTCAACCGAACTGAAAAATTCTGGAGAAAAGAGTTCTGCTTACTGTTTATTGAGTTCATGAGAAAGAGCAATACTTGAAGATTTGCTTGCTATTTTGTTTTAGATTCTTGCAATGGAGAGATACCCCAGACTGCTTATGTCCACTGTCAATTGTCTCAGATACCTAATAGCCTTATACGGGGAAGAGGAATCCTATTGCTGCACCGGGGTGCAAATCATGCATATTGTAATTCAATAAAGGAGACTTAAAGTTAAAACTACCTGGATAGAATACAGTGCTATACATCACTCTATCATTGACATTCCTTATCTGAAAGCAGTTGAATTGTCATAAAGGACTTGACCTGGAAACTATTACGGTCATGTTTGTTTTAAATCTTTTTCAAGATATAGCAAATGTCTAGCTCAGGTTCCATTCTACCATGTTTTTGTTTGTTGCTTAACCCTTATTCGAGAAGAGCACACTTTTGACCATGTTATTGTCTCACTTATTGTATGATGGTGTAGGATGCTTCGGATTATGCACCAGGAACGCAGAAAAAGGTATCAGGTGAAGTCATAAGATGGAACAATGTCTCGGGTCCCGAAACAATTGATGCAGTGAAATACATAGAGCTTCTTGAAGCAGAAATTGAAGAGCTTACCCGTCAAGTAGGAAGAAAATCTTTAAATGGACAGAATGAACTATTGGAATTTTTAAAAACTCTGGAGCCCCAAAATATCAAGGTAAGAATCAATTTCACTGAAGTTCACTGGAGCAACTAAATCATTCTTGACCTGCATATGACACACAGTGACCATAAGAAATATGATAGATATATGCTAATATTAAAAATAAGAATTTCAAATGGCTGGAGGTAATTTATAACCTTGTTTCATGCCAGTTAGTTCTTTAGTACTGAAGCATTGAATGATTTGGTTATGGACTGGGTAGAGTTTCCAGTTACCTCCTTCTATATCAGATTATTCCTAATTGTACAGCTCCCGCTAAAATTTTCTACCACAAAACAGTACTATGTGACGGGTTAATATTCCTGAAATGAATTCTTGCAGGAGCTAACAAGTACTGCTGGAGAGGATGTTGTGCTGGCTATGAACACATTCATAAAACGTTTGTTGGCGGTTTCTGATCCTAACCAAATGAAGGTGAGCCTTGTTGTTACTGAAATTTAAGTCTTTTTCTTTCTTTTATCTATATTATAGTAGCATCGTGTGACACGTGGACGCCTATCATATATTCATAATTTCATGTGGTTCACCTTATCGTTTTGTGGGCTGAGCAATATGTTTTCTAGACACACATGTCTTTTTAAACAAGGCTAATGCACATGCAAAATGTTTTCTGATTGTAGTGTTTGATTTTTGCAGACTAGCTTAACAGAAACAAGTGCTCCTGAACTTGCAAAGCTACTATATTGGCTTATGGTAGTTGGTTATAGTATCCGTAATATTGAAGTTCGTTTTGACATGGATCGGGTACTTGGTACTTCTCCAAAACCTGCAGAGCTTCCCCCAGGTGAAAACATTTAGATGAATTGAATCTTCAAACCATGCTAGAATCTGCAATCTGGAGTAACAAATTTTACCAATCTTTTCATTAAGGTAGTAATTAAACTGTCATTGTTCTCGTTTACATATATAGAACAAACAGCTATCTCTTTGGCCTTAAATATTGACTATTTTATTTGCCTTGAAGAAACACAGATGCATTTTGTTAAGGTTTTGTAGCATTATGTGATCTTTCAATGAAGTTAAGCTTAATAATATATTCAAATTAGTTTGGATTGGTGAGGCGCTGAACATTTTGAATACCATTAACCTTTTATCAAAATTTTAGCACACCAATGGTTTGCAAGTGTGGCATCTGCTCGTAGTTGAAGGGACTTATGGCTAAACAAGGTCTGCTTTTGGACTGTCTGATGAAGTAACGATCAAACTTTTCTTGTATGATATATATGCTCGTATCTCATTTGGGTTTTGATTTTTGAATTTGTTGCAAAACAATACAATGATTCAAAGGTGAAATATGTGTGAATTGTATTTGTTTTTTCTCCTAACTGAGCTGTTTCTTGAATTTAGCGGATTAATTTGGCTTGGTGTTCCTCTCTAGTGCTAAAGTTGTATTGGTCCAGCCTTTTTTTTTTTTTTTTTATGAATATATAAACAGAAATTTTTAAACGGTGCTTCATGATGGGCGCGAACCGAGACCTTTGACCTCGGGTATTAACCACTTTACCACTAGGCAAACACACCCTTCTTTATTGATATAGGAGTTAGAACTTAGAACTAACTTGTATACTATTACTAGGTGCAGCCCATCTTTATAGATGAGGTTAATAATATAGGCAGCCTATATGCTTCTTGTGTGTGGGCTTCAAAAAAATTAGTTATGGAATTGGTTTAGAAGTCACTATTCACATGTTTTTGTTAAATGTTAATGAGAAAATTGCAAATTATTTGTTGATATCTGTAACTTGCAATCTCTTACTATTAGTTTATTTTGGCGTAAGCAATAAATTAGCCTTAATCTTGCACATAAGTGAATGCAATCTAATTGTTTGTAATTCGAAATATGTTTAAGTTAATTATTTTTCATAATTTAACACGACCGATTACACAAGTGATGGTTATATCTGAGGCTGAATTCAATTTGAAAACCGAATAAAAGAGCTTTTAAACATATGAGATAGACGAATGCTACTCATGCCATGTAGAGTATAGTTATTATTGGCAAAACTATATGAGCACTTGATGCATATCGCATTTGCCTTGATTAAAAGTATTATTTAAATTGGAGCTTATTTACTTTGAATTAGAATTCAATAGGTCACGTTATATCTTAGTTTAACAACCCCCACCACCAACAACAAGAGAATGATATACAAAGGGTCAGTTTTATTAGTTGAGACTGTTCGATATCATGATTTCCACAAGAATTAAATAATGCATGAGATTTAAATTTGTTAATTGTTCATCGACCATATTATTAATGCGTATCACCCACACAAAACACATATATATGTATTCATATGCAGAACAAATGACAATGATTACAACACGTAACTAATTCGTATTCATTTAGAAGCAAATTATCGAAACATGTAAAGAAACATTATTTCAAATATCAATAAACAGTTTTGTATAATACATAAAGAAGTTATCTATTTAAACAAAATCAAGACTTGTAATTAATTATACGAGCAAAAGTTATTAGTACTTTTTTTTATTTAGGGCAACGAATCTATTTAAGCAACTAGTACTAGTATTATTTACTACTCCATTTTTTTTATTACTATTAATAAAAGTGGGCAACGAAGCACTCACAAAAAGGTTTATCAGTGCATGAAGTGAGAATCTTTTGTCATGGGAAAATCCCTTTAATCTTTTAGGATTTATAGTGCGCTCAGCCATTATCACTTTTATGCTTACTTATCTATAATGATGTTATATGCAAATATTAAATCATTTAAGAATTCTTAGTTCCCTTGTCACCAACCCTCTCCACCAAATTTATGGGTACATAATTCACTTTTTGTCCTTCAATAATGTGTTTAGATTAGGTAGGCAGTAGGAAGAAAACCATAAAGTTTAGATAAATTTTGATTTGTCCTACAAAATTTTAAAAATTAATCAGAAAAATCTTGAAGTATGAATTTGTTCTTTACTATCACATGTGAAATAAAAATATCACTTACGTATAACTTATTGTTTGATATTTTTCAATGAAACGGTGCCATTTTCTTTATAAATAAACGACATAATTTAACTCATCGTTGGTGACGTCCATTGTATGATTCCTCGACTGCCGTGCCATATCAGACATATTTTCACTATTTTTTTGTTTTGAAATAATTTCAAACAACTCAAAACTTCAAAAAAATTCGTCTATTTTTCCTTTGGTCTAATTATATAACAACCTTTAATTATTACTAAAAGCACAAAATCCTAAAAAAAATATTGTTGCTTTTTTTTTATCCTTTCATTGATTTAACTTGGACTTATTTAGCATTAAGTGGAGACTTTTTCAATGACTTTGTTAATTATAGTGGGATCAGTAGACACTATCAGTAATGCCACCAACCGCAGAGGATTTATTTTCTTGATTTGTCGCCTTTTTTGTACTATCAAAGTTCCAATTTTCTACTTGATTTTTAGAATTACAAAGTCCGCAAAATTTTAAATATCTCCGTTTCTGTCTGTGATAAAACTAAAAAAATTGAGGACGATCATGAATTATTTAAAACTAATATAAGTTCGAGTAAGATTGAAAATTTTGATTATTTTATCGGATAACTTTAGTTACTTTGAAGTATAGTTGGTTTATTTTCGGTTGCAATAAAGTTAGAAGCGAAACTCTTTATTTTTCTTGAAACTTATCTTATTTCCCGTGAATGGTGATATCGTGACTCAACTAGTGTTAGTTGATGAGTGACGACGAATATTTTATGACGACAACATGAAATCCATAAACTCAAATCACAATATTAATATAAACTCATAAGATTATCAAAAATATAGTTTTCCCTTATCAAAGCTTAGAAAATTATAAAATTAATTGAGCCACTACCAATATCTTTTTATTGGTAACCATTGGGTATAGAGTATATAGATTAATATTGATATCTCAAAATAGTCGTCAAACCATGTTTTCTCTATATTTTCGTGTCTAATTAACACGGATTAGTAGTATCTAATATAGTAATTATAATGCGAAAATGAGTGATATAGAAAAAAAATATCGAAGTTTATTAGAAATGGGACTCGACTTATTAATTAGAGGGGAAAACTAAACTTATCAAAATGAAAAAAAAAAACTAATTTTATGTAAAGACTAAAATGAAAGCATTAGTCATGGATGAAGTGACGACTTTTTGGGTCATGGTAGACATCCAAAAGTTAGAGAAGCACGTATATATATAGAGACCAATCAAAGACTAATATTTCAAACTCCGCAAATCCACATTACCATCTCCTTTCTCCAATCCATACAAAATGAAAATGGAATCCGAAACAATCTCGAAAGAATCCATCAAACCTTCTTCACCATCTCCCAACGACAACAAAACAATGAAAATGGAGGCTGAAATAATCTCGAAAGAATTCATCAAACCTTCTTCACCAACACCCAATCACAAAAAGACATACAACCTTTCCTTACTCGACCAAATCGTTCCTCCTATCTACGTTCCTCTTGTTTTCTACTTTCCCAACCCTCAAAACCTCTCTCAAATTACACCCCAACTGCAGCAATCTCTCTCCACAACTCTGTCTCACTTCTACCCCTTAGCAGGGAGACTCAAAGACTCCCTCTCCGTCGACTGCAACGACGAGGGCATCGCCTTCGTCGTTGCGAAATTCGCCTATAGCCTCTCCACTTTCCTCCGAAACCCCGACGCCGCTGCTTCCCGCTGCCACATCCCCACCCCGCTCACCTGGGCCGAGCCGGGGCCCGGGTCACCCGTTGCCATGGCCCAGCTCAGCCACTTCGCCTGTGGCGGCGTCGCCGTCGGCGTACTCATCCTTCACAAGGTCGCTGACGGCGTCGCCATCGGCTCGTTTGTAAAATCCTGGGCCAGGGCGACAATTGCTGGCCTGGCCCCTGTTCCTGTTGCTGCCCTGGCGCCGCCAGACTATGCGGCACAGTTGCTCTTCCCGCACAATGAGAGCATGAGACGGGAAGAGCATCTCTTCTCCGCCATGAAGCGGTACTTCGGCTTCGGAAAGACCACGATGCGCCGCTACGTGTTCGACGCGGAGTCGATATCACGGCTCCGTGCACGTCTTTCCGAGCAAGGGACGTCGCGGCCGACGCGCGTCGAGACGGTCTCGGCATTCCTGTGGAAATGCTTCATGACCGCCTCCGCTGGTGGCGGGGGCGTGTCGCTGGTGACGCACGGCGTCAACATGCGGCGGAAGTCGGAGCCGCCGCTATCGGAGAACAGCTTCGGCAACCACGTGTGGCTCGTGCCGGCGTCTAGCGAGAACGGGGAAGCCGATAGGGATTTGAAAGCCCTTTTCTCCAAAGTGAGAGAAGCCATAGTTAAAGTGGATGTTGAGTTTGTGGAAAGAATGAAGGGCGATGTGGGGTTTGCAGGCTATTGCACGAATCTCGAGGATTCCTTGAGCGCCTTTCCCGAGAAGGCCGATTATCTGGCTATCTCGAGTTGGTGCAATTTTGGGATTTACGACGTGGATTTTGGGTGGGGTCGGCCGGTTTGGGTTACGAAGTGCGACGGCGGGAGTGATGTGGAGTGGCCTTTTATCAATGTGCTTTGGTTGATCGACACAAGGGAAGGGGATGGAGTAGAAGCGTGGTTGACTCTTGAACAACGTTGTTTTGAGGAGTTTGATAAAATTAAGGAGGTTGCTGATTTTGCTTTGATTGATCCTAGTCCCTTGGAGAAGTTTGATAAAATTAAGGAGGTTGGTGATCATGCTTTAATTGATCCTAGTCCATTGAAGAAGCTTGATAAAATTGAGGAGGTTGGTGATCATGCTTTGATTGATCCTAGTCCATTGGAGATCATCCAAACATCGGTTCTAAGTAATGGGATGGTGAAATCTTGATACATTTCAATCATTTTGTGTTGGAGTATGTTGTATGTTGGCTAGAGTGTTTTGTTTAATTTTAATTTTGGGAATGGTCCATCGGGTTTCAACTTCCAACTTATCTCTTTTGTGGGAATGAAACTTCTTAAATAAAAATGTGTTAAAGAGAAAATATGCAGTCTTATACCCCAATTTTAATGAAGCTTTATCAAATGAAAAATTATTTTGAAATGAATATTTCAATATTCCCCTAATTATATTCTTGGTACATATAAACTGTGTAGATTAATGTTTTATGTACATTAGTTCAGTATATTAACTTATTCACAATTCAATCTCATAAGAATATGAAGGATACCAGTTGAAGAACTTATTATGACACTTTATTAATTGAAACTTATGGACGAACAATATTTCAACAAATATTCTACCTAGAGTTGATTAATAGTAAATGAAAATAACAATAAAAGATCGGGTGTAACATATATGGAAATATATTAATATTATAAATTCTATTCGTCAATAAATAAGGCCTTATAGCACACAAAAAAAAAAACAGCTCGTCAAAGCAACGAACTGTAGTCAATTTAAGATACATAAGCGAGTGATGATGATTGAAAACACGAAAAAGCAAGAATATAAATAGGGGCTCATTCTCACAAACAAATATACAATCCAAAATTGTTGCTTCAGTCGATGGAGACATATTTGAACTCAGCCAAAGCTTAATCTGATCCAGAGTTTAATGGAAACCATTGTTGAGGCCACTTGGGATAACTGCGCTTGAACAAGCTCATGCAAACCGTGTCGTGCTGCTGAATGACGCCATTAAGGATGCACTTCATTGCCCCTGAATCAAACGAGAAGACAGGTGATTGTCTGCTAAACTGAACCATCTAGCCAGAGACATAGTTCAGTGGTGGACTTACCGTGTGTTCCTACTGGTTCTCTAATGCGACCACGACGGCCACATTTTGACCAAACTTCAACGGGCTGCAATGAACAAACACGAGAAATTAATACGCTGAGACCGACATTTCTGTGAATAGAGTGCCAAAAGTTGAACATACAGATATTGATCACATTACCTTGAACCATCTTACATCCTCCGGATTGTGGAACATGTATCTCACAGTTGCTTTTGATTTAGATACACGTTGTGGATAACTGCACAAGATTCATTCTAATATGTTAGGTGCCATGTCCAAGTTTCTTTTGGTGTACAAGTTGCAATGAACAGAATACAGTTCACATAAGCAGTGCAAATTTCAAGAGCATGATGCGGAGGCATGTGTCACTTACCCCGTTAAAATTATTTTCTTGAGTATGATCCGATCAGGGTCAACACTTCTCAAAGAACCAACTGCAGCTACTGCAGGATAGGTGTCTTCTCCTTGGCTCTTTAAAGCGACCAGAGGAAGAGAATGAAAGCATATCGGAGCATATATCGAAGCTACTGAAAATGTTCCTGGATGAAGAAACCTCTCCATTTTGTGTTTACTAGCATTGATACTATCTGAAGAGAATATTGGCCTGTATTGTCAAGGCAGAAGGCAAAAGTGGTTTCAAGAGCAATGATCAGTTAGCAAATATCTCTCTCTTGTTGCCGACTCCTGAGGCAAATATAGGAAAGAAAAATACCTAGATGTAAACTGGCGGAATCCCACATGAAATAGGAGTTCTTCTTTTGCTTTGATAGGAGCCTCATATGAATCATGCTTCTTAATACTAGAGACAGGACAAGTTGAATATTGTCAAATAATATAAATATCATTAATGCATATTATAAATATGAAAGAGAACTCAATAAGAGGAAGGTAACCTGAAATGTAGCACAGAGATTTTGGACTCATGCTGTAAGAGACCAGAAGCTACTACTGGCAATCTTTTAGACAGTGTGCATAACTTGGATGCAATACCAGCACTAACATCCTTGATATAAAGCCTTGCATACGAGCCAACAGGTATACACTCATCAGCCTCTTGCAACATATCAAGAGCTTTTGCCAGAACATGCTTTTGTGTTCTCGTGAAATTATCAAATGCAAAAATCCTAGAATACTCAGGAGGCAAAGATTCCTGCCAAAACATGAATTTGGTCAACATTATGACCGGAGACAACAATTCAAATCGATTGAATCCATCGAAAGCAAAAACATACTTTAGGATCCCATGTTGAAGTTCTGAATGATTTTACACCTCTGTATTTAGCAAATCTTTTCCGGGCTGGAACATCTATGGGTGTATCTACTTCATCAGGAAATTCTGGAAGGAACAGATGCAAATTTACGAAGTTAGTCTTATAGTTTCTTCCTTATTACTGCTACATCTTTTAGAAACTGGACATGCTTAATCACACTGATAACTTACAAGAAGCCAACATAATAAACATTAAATACTTAGGAATATACCCTCATCTTCTGCATGTTCTTCTTTGATTTTTCGAATCTGCTCAGCAATCTGCTCATTAGTTAAGTTGTCACCATCCTGTATAGGACAAAGAAGATGAATAAATACAGGCCGAGTATAATAAGTGAAGTCTTTGTACCCTGTGCTGAAAATGGCTCCAAGAAAGATTTGGGAAAGAAGATTTGGGAAAGCAAACTAATTCTAATGAGAAGGTAATGTAAATGAATTAATTTTTAGTTATTTTTTATTTAATATAAGAAGATTTCAGCATCCAAAAGTGGAAGCTACTGAAATAATCTACCGGTTACTAGATATACCTACCATCATCATTACAGACTCTGTATCGGTTTCGTCATCAGAATCTCGCAGATTTAGTGAAGCCTGATCTTCGTCAAACTCTAAATCGTTCTGAAGCTTCTGGCCAGGAAACCCATTCTCACCATCGTCCACTACCATACCATCATCGTCACCTTCACTATCAGAATAATCAGCATCTGAATCATCCACAATCCATGCGGCCTGAAAAATGTTCCAAATCAATATACATTGCACTAATTTATGTAAAATTGTATGGCATGACAAATAACTAGATACAAACTAAGCGAAATTGACTTAAGATAATGAGGCAATTTCCAACCTGGTATTCAGAGATGCCCTTAGGAAGCCTCTTCTTTTTCATCTTCTTTTCCTTGTAATTTCTTTCTGCTTCAGCCATTTCTGCCTCTGTAGGCCATGTCTGAATTGAAACAAACAAAAGCCTTAGAACAAACTGTAAGAAGATACGAGCTAAAGAAGATTCAAAAAATGGAAGAAGCAGGAACAGGAATTACAAAGAGTAGACAATTTCCATGTACCACATAATCATTAACTAGAATAGAGGTGAGAAAACCAGATAAACTATCCAGAAGCTGAAAACTTATGAAGCACCAAAAACAGTGTGTACCTGTTCTCCTGCCAATATATCGGGAGCATTTTCAACAACTAAAGGCTCTTGTTTCATTGGATCAGCGGTAAGGCATGACAGCACCTGCAAATTGAAAACAACAAATAGTAGAATGAATACAAGAGGCCAAATAGTAGAATGAATACAAGAGGCCAAAGGTGAGTTCTTAATAAAGAAGCATCAAACACCTATACAGGAGACTGTTGGATATTGAATATCAATTAGTGAAAAGTTATCAAGTTGTATCTTGAGACTGAAAAAATTGGCAGGGCATCACCTGCATATTTTCATTTTAGGAACATTTTCTGCTACAAGTAAAACAAAAAAATTCTGAACTTTTCCCCCTTCTTGTTATTTATTTGTCTTGTATAAGTAACAAGAGAATGAAAGAGGCTTCAATATCAGCCCCATAAAATTTTGTTATGGTGTGTATAATGAAAAACATGCATTTCCCACCTATAGACATAAGTAACAGTATTACATAGGCATCCTTCAGACAATCAAAATATCCAAAATACAATGCAAAATTGGACAATTTAATTTGTAAGAGCGAATCCAAACCATCACTAGCAGAAAAGAATATCTACTTCACTGGAATGATAACAAACCTGGATATCATTCTCAGAATCCATGAGGTCTGCTCCTTTCCTTAGATTCAAGGGACATGGATCCTTAAGAAGTTCAATCTTAGACAGTGGGAAATCCCCTGCTCCAGCAACGTGAACCTGATCTTAAAAAATTCAGACAGAGCATATGCATTCATGATTTCAAGCAAAATAATGACAGAGGCAGAATATATCACCAGTTGATTAACTGAGAGGCTGTGTGCACGTATATAACCAGTAAGGACAAGTGTGCATTTTCCAGGACTACTGGTATCATCAGTTTCCGTTTCAACCTGTTGCATGTTGATAGTTGATGTGTCAGACGGTCAGAGCACGTGATCCCGTAAATTGAAGCCAATTCACTATCATAATGTGGCCTACAGTTGAACATGCAATATGTGACTCTTATCTTACTGGGCACATCAGTTAAGTTTCATGTCAACTCTCCGAATAGGGGGAACATTATAAAAAAAGTCTTAAGTGGGTAGTGGAATCCTTTCATCTTTGTATTTTATCTTCGTATTTTTTAAGCAGCAAACTATCAGTTCAGAAAAGCTATTTTACCCATATCCAGTTACACTAATGATGATACAAGGGACCTTTTCTATCTTAGTGATAGTAAAAGGAACTTTTCTCTTTGTATTATTCAATAAAATAGATTATAAAAAGGAATGTATTGGGATAAATTCAGTTACTGCAATGAAGATATGAGGAGCTTTGTGCTACCGCTATCTGACTGATAAAAATTATACAATAGCTTCAATAAATGTGATAAAATCTGTCTCACTAAGTAACCTAAAACTTGAACTGTGCAGAATGCTAACAGAATAAATATTGCTGATTTTGTTATACCTTCTGGGCCATAAGGTAAGAACGTTGGTTTCGCCAATGAGGTGCTGTGAGCCTTTGCTCCTTGAAAAGCCACATAAACTATAACAAAGAAAGAAATTTGAACTCATAAAAACTGTGGAAGCCAACTAAAGAAAATGGACCAACAGGAAACCATAAACTAATTTCTGATGAATTTTAGGGTTTCGCACCTTATGCAGTTCATCCTTTTTATCAGCGGGGTAAAACTTACAATCTTCTGGAAATTCAGGAGCAAGCACTGACATGCACATCTTCTTTAGTTCATGTCTTCTTTTCAAGTCCTCAGGTAGATCCTGAAGTGAAAATCAGAGGATGTGCTCAAGTTTTTGAAAGTAAATGTGAGGGAGAAATGAATGCATACAGAAGAAGTATGGGAAATATTACATACACGAATCAGCACTGTGGTGCTTGGTAGACCAAGTGTTCTGAACACAGAAAGACACTGAGAGCCAAATGAATCGATGAAACTAACAGTATCATCCGCTTCATGTAAGGAGTTTTGAGATGCCACAAAGGCAAGCAAATCAGCAACCTGCAAGATATATATTCCCAAGCACATGAGAAGGAAATACGTTAATAGCAAGACACATGCAACTCAAAGATCAGCCAAATATTTGATTATGGAAGAACAAATATAGTACCTTTGCCATTTCCATGCACGCAACAAGATCACCATGAGGAGCTTTTAAAACCTATCATTCGAAACATAAGTTAAATACCATTTTTCTTTTTTTCAAAGAGACTCTACAGACCCATATACAAAGCACTTTAACCACAACAAAACAACAGAATAATGCGATAAAATTTAAAACAAAAAAATAAACAGGAAAAAGAAGCATTTCAAGAATTAAGTTCCATTACTATAAGCATAGTAACATCCTAATTTTGTCGAGGCAGCTACATCACTCCAGAAGCCATGCATAGATTGGATATACAGGCAACAGATGTTATTATGAACGTACTGTGGTTCTTAGTTTGTACTCCGATGATGCAGCAGCTGGGAAAGTAGTGGTACGTCCCTCTTCAGATAGCAGTGATAGAATATCTTCTTCAACGGCATTCAAGTCTACACAAGCCGAAAGCCCAAAGAGCACCTAAAATATTCAAAAATCAGCAACAAAAAAAAACACAATAGTAGCCATCTCCAGCTTAACAACAACAGCAATCACACTTACAATAACACGAGGGGGGCTTGACGGCCCCGACAATGCCCTCTTCTCCTTCAAAACTGCAGCTCTCTTCTGCTCTCTCATCTGTAGTGCACAATGGTTCAAATTAAAAACCAAAAGCTTCAACTCTGATTGGACTAGATATAATTTATCAATGTATTCAACAACAAAAACCCGTAAACAAAAAAGAAGATAAAAGAGATGTACCATTTTGTTACGTTGCAGCCGTGCGGCCTTTGCTCCTTTACCAATACCTCCATCAGATTTTGACACCTTCAGCTTATCTGATAAGAAAATAACAGAAGTTCAAATTGCAACACATTTAATCAAATTTATACAATATGAATCAAAATAAAATTTAACCTTGAGAAGAAATTTTATGAACATTGCGCGATGATTTCGAAGCAAATCGAGTTTTATGTGACTTATTCATCTGGTGCCTAGACCCTCCCATATTGACAACGTTGTTCTGAGCTTGCTCGCTTGCGCGATTAGGGGTTTGCAATTGGTAACGGATTTTGGGTTGAGTTGATGATATAGGTTGCAGGAACAGCGGTTGATTTGGCGGATGGACTTACCGACCAGGCTACAGCGGAGTTGGCGGGTGAGGAGGGCGGAGCTGAGAAACGGCGGCTGTGTTGTGGGTTTTTAATTGTGGCTGATTTGAGGTTTTAGGTTCGCTGAATAGTAATAGGGACCGAATTTCTGCAAACTATTTAAAAATAATTCCCTAAATACCTAAATAAGGCGCAGGCCCAAATCTAACAAAGTGATTTGGATTTGGAATGTTTATTTAAAAGCCCACTAAACAATAATTTCATACAAAACAAAATAAATTATATAATCGTAGGATTGCATTTAATGTATACTTTAAATCTTAATAAAACTGAAAAAATCATCTCAAATTATCTTTCGGCGACGATAAACAAATAAAAATTATATCTAAAATTCTCGCGGAGGACATCCAGGAAACTTTATTACTACATCGAAAGCAGATGATGAAGAATATATTAATTGCAAATATAGGGATATTTACTTTTCTGATTTTGAAAATTACTATTTTTAGCATGTAATTTAGTAAATAAACAAATTTTAAATAGATTTGGAAATCGAAAGTAAAAATAAAATGAAATAAATATTTATTAAGGAAAGAAAAATAGCACATTG